>NC_138159.1:2402700-2497700 GCF_964199315.1 Orbicella franksi | reverse complement strand
CGATGTTCCAGAGCTGTGAAGGGAGGAGCTCAGCCTCTCTATGGATTGATGCATTTTTTCCAGCTGACCTTTGATGTCGTCTGATTCGTCTCGAACTGTTTCCTCTAAACATTGAACTCCTTGAGCTGCAGCTTTAAATTCCCCTTCAAGCAGATCATTTATGTCTTGGGCTGCTTCTCTTATGGTATTCTCTAAGACTTGGCCTTTCTTTTCTATTGCATGTGCTCTAAATTCTACCACCTCCTAGAACCAAACAAAATTTTATTTCTATGAATTCATTAAAGCCAACAAAATAAATATAAAACTGCTAAAAGTAATAAACTGATAAATTTATTTTTGTTCCCTGCTTGACCAAGAAGAAGACCCTATTAGCTCCTGTTAACACTGCTGAGCTCCCTTTACGAGACATAAAGAATACAGACACAAGTGTGGGATTAAAGAGGGGGAGGGGGTAGTATGCGTTTCTACATAACTGCTTCAATTTACAAATTAGACTTGGAAGCTGCTCATAAATTTTACAGCGTGGGCAACGTCATTGTTTTTAAGACGGCTTGGCGGTCACAACGTGATATGCATAACAATCCTAGTATTTCAAACATCATTTTCAGATCAATAGCCAGTACAAACTCTTTAGCG
This sequence comes from Orbicella franksi, assembly GCF_964199315.1. NCBI lineage: Eukaryota > Metazoa > Cnidaria > Anthozoa > Scleractinia > Merulinidae > Orbicella > Orbicella franksi. The sequence continues at coordinate 2,497,064 of NC_138159.1, read as the reverse complement.
GACACGAAGAAATAATCAGATATACGGCGTTTTCTGTTTCGTTTCAAGTATCCTGGCAAATCTATTTGGTTTTGCGAGACACATGGAGATCAACCCATTATTGACTTTCCGAATTCTTCGTTTTTTCGCCAAGCCGAATTTTTTTTTTTTCGTCCTCGCCCGAAGCCTGTTCGCGGGCTAAGTTTAAATATACAGTCGAACTTCCCCTGGCACAACGGCTACCTTAGAGACACTCGAGGAAAATGGTCGTTACGAGAAGGTATGGATGTAAAATGTCATCTGTTTATTTCGGTGGGGGGGGGGGGGGCGGTAACACTCGAAAAATGCTTACTGTAATCCCTACTATCCCTGCATCCCTACTACGCATAATTTCACGCGTGATTAGTGCGCGCGCATTAAAAAATGGCGGCTTTTTCTTTACGACTGGACCTCGTCATAGAGGCAAATCGTCATTTTCTCGCAAACGAGTATGGTGACCTATCATTTTTTTCTGTTGTTTTGAATTGAGTAATAAATTTCTCTGTGTAATATAAATGTGGACCAATTCTCAGTGTAGAACAAAAAACAATCGTCGGAAACGTGAATTTAGCAAGCAATCGTGACTACAATCATCTCAGTGCAGGTTCTATTTCAGTGGAATGACCTTAAGCCGAAAAAATATGACAGAAGGTAACGTGTTGTTTTAGAATTGGTACCTCTGAGGATGAAAATAATTTTAAGCCACGCCCACAAAACAGGATCTTAGTACCTTTTAGGGGTTCTTTTCAAAACTTCTGATGAGTATCCCCAATCCTTTTTATATGGGGTTCCCCCCCCCCGGGCCTACAGTATGACCTTCTACATAGCAATCAGTCACTCAGTCCAATCAGGCATTGAGCTACCACAAAAACCTATGAGCTGTGGTCTCTTGGCTACTAAGATCTCCCAATGAGCTAAGAATCTTATGACAATATGACAACCACATTTATGTAGAGTGACAAGTAAACATTGTAATAAATTTTAAACTTGCCTCTAAATGCTCGAACCCTTTCTGAGTTGAAGTTTTCAGTTCTTCCATCGACAGCTTAACTTCCATATCATTTCTATACCACTCCAGCAGTTCCTGTACATTCCTTTCATCCTCTGCTGTGAGGGGATCTTTCTCAAACTTATGAATAGACACTTGCCATTTAACTTTCTTTGCCAGGCTGATTTGACCTGCGATTCTCACAAGGGCTCCACTAATTTCTTGCCACAGAGATGAAAACTGACAGTCTGCGATCTCCATTTGTTGGTTGACATGACCATACACTGTGTTTCGATAATATTTAATTCTCGCCAAATCTGCAGCTAAACTGTGGTCCGTACTTGTTGGCAGGGCATCCCATCCGGTTGTGGGAGGGGTGAGGTTGCATATTGTCCTCAGCAACCTGAACAGCAGAGTAATATCAAAATCTGTTGACTCGCCATACACCCCTGGGGAAGGGTACAGACAGTCCCACTGTGGCTTGGTAAGCTTTGCTGCTTTGAGTTTTTTCTCTGTGGCAGGATTTTTTAGTGTTGTGGGAAGATATCTAGGTGGACAGCGTTGATCAAAAATCTCTCTCAGTAGTGTAGTACCTCCACTTATCAACAGTCGTACAACACGTTGAAAATTTCCTTTTCCTTTTGTTGAACGAAGAATTTCATCTGGGTCTGGGGCAGCAGCCATTCTCCAGTCAAGTCAGTCTCCGCTTTGAATGGATGTTGTTCCACCTTAGGATTCTGATGGATCTTACATTGTACTCAATAGCGTTGTCACGATCGGCCGCCTGAAGAGAAAGAACGAGCCAAATGTCACGCTCAATCCCTCTGAATGCAAAATAGGCCATATTTACATCGGGCTGGTTTAGATACGCTGTTCTGTCCATCTGCTCAAACAGATTGACAGAACGCAAATATTTATTATCCCTTGTAATGACGTAATAAGCATTATATAAGACTTAACTAATTATGCAAGGGTGTCATTTGCGGTAAAAAAAAAATGCTCACGAGAACGGGTGTCTGGAAAACCCGAATAGCGAATAGCGAATAGTACGAATAGTGCGAATAGTGGCGAACAGTCTCGAATAGTGGCGAATAGTGGCAAATAGTGTAAAATAGTGGCAAATAGTGGCAAATAGGGTACCCAGTATCTCGCAGTCAACCTCGAAGCAACTTAGGATGGGATTTTCCCGCTAAAAAGCACGGACGCTTATCAGGACAAAAGGTGTTTCTAAACGTAACTTCTTCTGTTTTAACCGCTGCAAAAGCGTAAATACGTCTTTATTAGGTTATCTTTGTGTTTTCTGTCTTCTTAATGTCGGCGATGGACAACCCTAGCCTGAGTCCGGAGAAGAAAAGGTAATAAATTCACTGAAATTCGGTTGCTTATTTGGATAATTAATTAACGCTGGATATTAGATCTAAAGCGGTGATTATTGACGACTATTCGTCACTATTCGCCACTTTTCGCGACTGTTCGCTACTATTCGCACTATTCGAGACTATTCGCACTATTCGGGACTATTCGCTATTCGCTATTCGAGACTATTCGCTATTCGCTATTCGGGTTTTCCAGACTCCCCACGAGTACCTGCTTACTTTGTGCCAATAGCCTGCATAACAACATTCTGTAAAAGTCCCAAGAAAAAAGTCAGGTCCAGTGCACAATATAATTAGTGTGACAGGATGTGGCATAAAGGCAGGGAAGGAAAAACCCTTCTGTAACTTCTGTAACTTCTGTATGGGGCGAAGTGCCTTCGATTATGGGGTGAAATGACTTTTGGTTGAGGCGAAGTGACTGCGGGCGAAATGACCATGGGACGAAGTGACCGTAATTGGTTGATTGGAACAATAGCTGTTTACTAATTGCGTGGGTGTGACAAGAAAAAAACAACAAAAGTTGCACGCACTGGCAAACTAAAAGCAGTTTAAGGCGTTTCGTTGCAAGTTCACTAATCCAAGAGTGATAGAGATAACACAACAGTGATAGAGATGACACAACTAATTGACGTTAAGGAGGGGGGGGGGAGGGGGGGCAAGGGTATTTTCGTGACGCCGTGATCCGGTTTTTTTGTGCCCTGTGAATCGTGATTTGATAAAAAAAAACTGTTCCGTGAATCGTGATTGTGTATTCCGTGTATTCCGTGAGGCGTAAAATGCAAAAGTCCTTGGCTGTGAATCGTGAATAGATAACAAATAAATCGTGAATATCTAAAGTTGAGTTCGTAGCTGAATTTCACTGCATTGTGATCAGATTTTTTCCGTGACCTTAGTGAATTTAACGCTTGAGTCAAGCCGACTGAGAGTAGCGACAAACAAAACATGTTGACAGGTTTAAATAAACCCGTTGATTTCCTGATCACCGTTTTAGCCAATGAACCCGTCTTAATATGATTTTTGACTGATGAGCCATTGATGAACGACATGTGCGGACTCGGTGTAACTCAGACTGGTAAAGATCATGGCTGCTGAATCCGACAAAGTCCTCACGGTTGTTGCCTTTGAATATGTATCGTCCAGCAGATTCTGCTTACCCAAAGGACAAGATCCATCTTGAACTTCCTGCAGTGTAGAGCCAACTGTTCCACCAATCATCGACGAACAAGAACAGCAAGAGCAAGAAGTCACCTTCGCTCATCCTGAAGTGTCTGAAGCCCCCGAAGTCCCAGAAGATGATGTGCAGTATGACACAGACCGTGGGCCTGACGATGCAGTGGAAAGTGACAACGACAACGATACTCTGACCTTCTTAAGAGCCGTAACAACTCGCAGTGGAAGAGCTGTCCAAGTCCGATATTTCTCTTAAGAGGTCTCTTAAAGTAAAACCATCAAATTAAGATTTCAAATATCACCTTTCCAACAGCTGTAAATCATTGGTAAAGTTAAAGAATGCACTTTTTTGTACAAATTTTGGTTACAGTTTCGTGCACACGTTCGAGAATCGTGAAAAGTGAATTTTTTGTTTCGTGATTCGTGAAACCGAAAATTTACTATCGTGACTTTGTGACAACCCCGCCCCCCCTCCCTTGGCCCCCCTCGTTAAGGTCGTATTCCGAATTTTCAAATAAACAAGTCTTTGAAAGGTCGGCGCTTTGTGCCAAAAAAAGAGTCTCACTTTAAATTAACATAAGTTCACACATTGCGCGTGGGTACGTGTGGCAAGAAAACAACAATACAGTCTTCATTAACAGAAGTTCTGTGCAACTACACGCGCAATAAATCAAATACATTTAGACTCAATAAAAAAGGTTTTGAGGGCAGTTTATTAAACAACGCGCGTTAAGCCATCGATCGATCAACGGACTTTGTTTGACTTTGTTGCTATGTAAGTGCCACAAGTTACCGCTAAACAACGCGCGTAATCAAACAAAGATATTTAGATTCAATAGCTCTTTAACTACGTCAAGGTCAAATATAACTGAAAAGGTGTTACAGGCGGGTGAAACTTTACAGGATAAAAGTCGTTGGACGGTTTTCAAAGTTTTTCAAATACGATCGGCCATCGATCGTCAACGGACTTTGTTTGACCTTGTTGCTATGTAAGTGCTACAAGTGAATGCTAAACAACGCGCGTAATCAAACAAAGATATTTAGACTCAATCGCACTTAAACTACGCCAAGACCTCGGTCGCATTTTAAGTTCTCTACAGGGTTACAGTTTCTGAAATTCGATCGGCCATCGATAAACGAGCGCGAATTACCAACGAGCGCATCAACAACATCGGCATAGCGTGGGGGACAGAGAGAGACTAGGGCGAGTAAATCTAACAATTTATACTGAATGGGACGATTATAACATCAGCTAGGCAAATAGAAACAATCTTGTGAGCATATATACACTTTAATTATATCATGGAGCGAAGTAACTTCTGTATAGAGCGAAGTAACTCTTGTATGGAGCGAAGTGACTTCTATTATTGAGCGAAGTGATTTTTGGTTGGGGCGAAATGACTGGGGACGAAATGACCATGGGGCGAAATGACCGGATACCGATTTTCCCGCTAAAAAGCACAGACGCTTATCAGGATAAAAGGTGTTTCTGAACGTAACTTCTTCTGTTTTAACCGCTGCAAAAGCGTAAATACGTCTTTATTAGGTTATCCTCGTGTTTTCTGTTTTCTTACGTCGGCGATTGACAACCCTAGCCTGATTCCGGAGAAGAAAAGGTAATAAATTCACTGAAATTCTGTTGCTTATTTGGATAATTAATTGACGCAGAATATTACATCTAAAGCGGTGACTATTGACGACTATTCGTCACTATTCGCCACTTTTCGTGACTGTTCGCCACTATTCGCACTATTCGAGACTATTCGCACTATTCGGGACTATCCGCTATTCGCTATTCGCTATTCGCTATTCGGGTTTTCCAGACACCCTTGAACCAGCCGTCGAACGCCTAAATGTTCATTACCGTTCGTTCGGAGAGTTCATCAACTCACTGAAATGGATTGAAAACCATAAAAAAGTTTGGTGTAAAAGATATATTACATCTTCTTACCTTTTGATGTCCACCTTTTTGTTGTTTCTGATTTTAAATCTGCTACAGAGGATTCAGTCATCTCACAAAACATGCATCAAGGCGGAAGTGATTCGGCGTGTGAAGGCTCACGGGAAAGCAAACTTAAAAAGAGGAGGAGGGAGGGGATGGAGGGGAAGGAAGCCACATAACGTTACAAGCTATAACTGTTACCTTTTCGTGTAAAATGGTCCATTCGAAGTTACTTTTTATATACGATTTCTTAACTCTGAAATTAAAATAGGACGTTTGAACGACATCTCTTTCTTGTCTTTCTTCTTTGAAATCACAAGAACAGAAACGTTGACTTGTATTAAGTTGCCCCAGCACCTTGCGTGACAGCTTTCGCGCACGCTGCTTGAGTAGGAATATATCGAAAATCTTCTTTTCGGGTTTACCTCGTCATAACACGGGGACTGAATGTGGTCTCGATCTGATTTTCACCTCATTTGTTATCGCATTGTTTACGAAAAGTCTGCATACGAGTCAAGTCCAGTGGGACATGTTCCCGCAACATTTTCACATGTGTGCAAACTTGTTGTGATTTTGTCCCTGCTACATGTCCCCGCTACACTTCCCTGCTACATGTCGCCTCAGTGTGTATTACACACGTTTTTGTCGCTGCAACATGTCGCTACATGTCCTTGCAATATGACCCCTCGTGTCTGGCCACCTTAAGGGGGTATGGTACCCTAAAATATGGCGATTTTCATGAAAAATTCAATTTCTTGGAAATACAAGACTTAAGACCTTTGAGGACTTGTCAAAAACATTTTGAAACGATCTTGCCGAATTTCCTTCCAGATGAGTGTGAAATTTAAGGAAAGTACACAGTGGTATAAGTTTTTTCACGTGGCAACGGCCATAGCAACGGCTGTTTACTATAAGAACGTGACCAAAAATATAGATTATTTTTAACTTCTATGAACGAAACTATTTAGAAAAAACTTTTAAGACATGCACAACTCGATTGGTATAATTATTTGTGAAAAGCTTTGCCTCGAATTGCCATCACAGGCTCATTCATTTCCCTTATGACAAGGAATATTTCCCACAACTGCGGTAACTTTTTACAAAATAGAACAACCATTGCACCCCTCCCCCGAGATCCAATCTGCACCCTCCCCCCCCCCCACTATTTGTGGCTCGTTAAATGCTTAATACTTCGTGTAAGAAACTTAAAGTGCATTTTTCTCAAAAGTTTACTTTTGTACCGACTGACTTCGCGCCAACATTTCTACTTTGCAAGGTTTTTAAGTAGAATTTCTGAAACTTGGGCTCATCAAAGACCAATAGTGCCGTGATGATATAAACCAAAAAAATCGTAACATTTTAAGGTCTGTCACGTGACATGAGATGATTTGTCCACTGGGTGTGGTAAAAAATAAGGTTATTTCCAAATAAAGCTGTAAAAAGCACTGAAAATAAGAGTTAACTGTCAAAACTTAGGTTCATATCACAGAACAAAACAGAAACTTACATGATATGCTTATTTGACAGTCAATTCTTGTTTTGTAAAAGAGCAGGAAGTGTTGGCGTCAATACTATAAAACACTCTTCAAAAGGCTGTGGCTGGTTTCCATAGCAACCATTTTGAGTAAAACTCTAGAAATTTAATTTCTCTTCTTGAGTGCAATAGCACACAATTGATCTTTCTTCACCATATTTAGACAAACTTTTTGGTCCATATTGAGGATACCATACCACCTTAATAAAGGTCCTAGAATTGTTCCCTGGGGGACACCACATTTGACCAATTTTGGAGTAGACATAAAGGAGTTCATTAGACAATTTTGAGTGCGATTGCTTAAATATGATACAAATCATATGTGACAGAAACCGCGTATTCCACAGAATTGGAATTTTTGTAATAGAATGTTGGTCAATATTGGGATCGACGGTGTCGAAAGCCTTTTTCAAATCCAGAAAAAACAACGGCATTGACGAAACCGTGATCAATATTAATGACCCAAGTATCCGTAGCTTTGAGTATAAACGCAGTAACCGTAGAGTCTAGAGAACGAAATCCTGATTGATAACGAGAGAGAGTCAGGGCACGCCCTCAATAATTTAGCTGAAATATTATCTCGTCCGGTAGCTTTAGACCTACAAAGTTTTCAGAGCAGAGTAAAAATATGTGCCGATGTTGTTTCCTCAAAGGCGAACTCCTTGACAACTCCTTGTCAGTTGCGCAGAGAAATTCTTCATAGGTGGTCTCAACATTCCCAACATTTCGGCTAAGGTCAGGTCCAATTTCAGTAAAGAGAGTATTTAATGATTCAGCAACGTCTACTTGACTCTTCGATTTTTGCCTTTGATATTGTATTTCATTTATGACAGTTTTGGTTGACTTACGAGATGTCAGTTCGTTGAGTTCGTTGAGTTCGTTGAGTTCGTTCGAGATGTCAGTTCGTTGACCGTTTTCCAAGCTTTGCGTTGATTTTGGCACAACTGTTAAAAACAATTTTATAGTAGGCCTTTTTAGCAAACGTCACGTGTGATTTCCCGATTTTCCCGCTTTTTCGTTTTTCGAAACTGGTTCCAGGTAGACAGATCTCTGGTTTTAATAGTTTTCCTCTTAAGTTGGTCTCTGAAGTTCATCTGCTTTTTTCATACAGTAGTAATCCAAGGAGGCTTGGAGGGCCGTATTCGTTTACTCTTCAATGGGGCATGTCCGTTGCAAACACTTATAACTAAATCTTTCCATTTTTTCCACCTATCATTGGGGTCGTGAAGTTCTTTTATATCGTCCCACGGTTGTGTCAAAATGTCGTTTCGAAAATTAGTGGAGTTAAAGTGTTTAAATTGCCTGTAATTGATTAAATTAATTCCTTTTCAAGGAGCGGGAATTGAAATTTTACGGAATACATAGACTAAGCGGTGATCGCTTGTGCCAACGTGAGACACCCCAGAACAGATAATATTGCCTTGATGACTAGTGAAAATAGGATCAATTAAGGTGCTTGATGAACGTGTGATTCGAGTGAGCTCATCGATTAATTGTTTCAAACCAAACATTTCGGTAATACTTAAGAGGGCCTTGCATGAATATCATCACTTGACAGTAAATTACAATTCATGTCACCAATAAGATAATATAAAACACGTTCAGAATCTAGTCTTCCTAACAAAGTATCAGGATGCAAAAAACAAGATCAGGAGATGAGTTTGGCGGTCTGTACCACAAAGTGACTACAAAAAGTTTTGAGTTAGGCTTACGAATTTCAATGGACAAGATTTCCCTGGGCTGATTATTCAAATCCTGGCGGACAACGTAATTTATGTCCGAACGAATATAACAGCAAACACCCCGACCAAATCTACCGGTAACAGTCCTGTCTCAACGGATCACATCATAGCCCTCAACCTTAACGTCCTGGTGTGAAATACCCCCGTCTAGTCTTGTCTCATTGATAGCCAGGAAATCCCTACAGTTATAATTTAAAAGAATACGAAGTTCATCTAAGTGTTTCAGTAGACTTGTAATATTTAAGTTAGTCATTTTAAACCCACGGCCCTTGGGAATTATAGAATCTGAATTGCACGGGGAACTAGGTGGGTTTAAAATAAAATCAGAAGTCGCCCCACAGACAATGAATGAGAATTAAATCAACGGACGATATGATTAACTAAATTACTTGCTATAATGGTGATACCCTTCTTGTTAAGATGAAGCTTCTGATTGTTTACGCACGATTCATCAATGTTAGGGTGTTTAATAAAACCCCATCCAGTTTGGTTACAAAAGGATTTGATGACTTTGTTACAGTCGGTTTCCTTTTTACTCAGACACTCCTCATCATAGCGCAGTGTCAATGCCGAGATCGTGACTTTGGCGTCAGGAGAGGAAGACGAAGGTAGGTTTCCAAAGTCGACGATCTGTTCGGCAACAACTCTTGAAAAATGATCCTTAAGGTCATTGGTACCAACATGGCATACAATGAAGGCTGTAAATAATGTTTCATGTCACCAACTGGAGCACTAAGAAAGCTACGGACACTCACTCGTCGCTTCGCCGCGCGGCTCAATAGGGCATTTCACAGGTTGTAGTTCCCCATCATGCCCAGGGCATTTAATCCCAAAGGGTTACCCGGGGGTGGGGCATTTGACGATTTAGTCAAGTACAGATAATTATAAATTGGTACTTTTTAAAAACGAAAGCCGGCTGCTTTATTAAGGTTTAACCCTACGTAAAGAACGTAGGTGTAAATTCCTTTTCGGAGATTTAACCCATTGGAAACTGGCTCGTGCCCTACCACCAACCCCAAGATAAACAGGGCCTGAAAGGTTTAAAAGAAACCTTCGAAGGTAACTTACTGACATTTTTATAATAGAAAAGCTCGTATTTTTGTTTGAAGGGATAAGCCTTCTCTCAATGAGTGTTCTCTGTTTGTATATGTCTTTGAGGAGACCGGTGTGCATTAGCTTTGAAAATGTTTTAATTAATCAATTTCAATACGCTTTGTAAATACCATGCCATAAAGTTGAGTTCATGAATAACAGTCAGAATCAAAGTTTTACAAGCTATTCACTGAAATTCGGTTGCTTATTTGGATAATTAATTAACGCTGGATATTAGATCTAAAGCGGTGACTATTGACGACTATTCGTCACTATTCGCCACTTTTCGCCACCGTTCGCCACTATTCGCACTATGCGAGACTATTCGCACTATTCGGGACTATTCGCTATTCGCTATTCGAGACTATTCGCTATTCGCTATTCGGGTTTTCCAGACTCCCCGCGAGTACCTGCTTACTTTGTGCCAATAGCCTGCATAATAACATTCTGTAAAAGTCCCAAGAGAAAAGTCAGATCCAGTGCACAATATAATTAGTGTGATAGGATGTGGCATAAAGGCAGGGCAGGAAAAACCCTTCTGTAACTTCTGTAACTTCTGTATGGGGCGAAGTGCCTTCTATTATGGGGCGAAATGACTTTTGGTTGGGGCGAAGTGACTGCGGGCGAAATGATCACGGGGCGAACTGACCGTAATTGGTTGATTGGAACAATAGCTGTTTACTAATTGATTACTGAAGTCTCACTTCCATTAACGGCTGGTTTCCATATGATCGCAGACGATCGCAGATCGCAAAAAGTTCTGCGATCGTCTGCGATCATATGGAAACATACTTCTGCGATCGTCTGCGATCGCCTGCGATCCTGCGATCGTGATCGCAGACCATCGCAGACGATCGCAGAAGATAGAACCATGTTCTATCTTCTGCGATCGTCTGCGATTAATTGCGATCGTGCGATCATATGGAAACCAAAGTTCTGCGATCTGCGATCGAAACGCATCCCATAATATTTTGAATTCCGACCCATGATTCAACGCTTCTTTGCAATAAAGCAACCGCTTATTTGTTGTAAACATGGCTGGCGTTGAACAAGGTAACGTTAGTAACGAGAAATTTATGGAGGAAGTTGCGCGATATCGATGCGTTTACCACCGCAACAGTAAAGATTTCAAAGACAAAAACAAAAAGGCTAACTGATGGGAAAAAATTGGGGGGAAATTCAATTTATCGGCGGCTGAGGCGGAGGTCAAATTCCGCAACATAAGAACTGCGTATGGTCGTCATCTGAAGCGATTAAAAACGCTACCTTATGGATCGGGGCGAGATGTAGTGCCAAGGGAACTTCAAAATAGGTTAACTAAAAGAAGAAATAAATTTGCTTGCAGCAAAATTTCCTCCTCGACGTCCGCCATATTGCTTACTGTGATTTTCCCGCCAGCACAACGCGCATGTAATTATGACAGTTCCGCTGTCCGAAATGCATGCAACAGTCGGCTCTGCGATCGCTTGCGATCGTCTGCGATTATATGGAAACAACTCTCTTTGCGATCGTCTGCAATCTGCGATTTGCGATCCGCGATCGTCTGCGATCATATGGAAACCAGCCTTAAAGTTCGCACATTGCGTGGGGAGTAGGTGTGACAAGAAAAAAAAAAACACAGTCCTAATTACTAAAGTTGCACGCACTGGAAAACTAAAAGCAGTTTAAGGCGTTACGTTGCAAGTTCACTAATCCAAGAGTGATAGAGATAACACAACAGTGATAGAGATGACACAACTAATTGACGTTAAGGAGGGGGGTGGGGGGGGCAAGGATATTTTCGTGACGTCGTGATCCGGTTTTTTTGTGCCCTGTGAATCGTGATTTGATAAAAAAACTGTTCCGTGAATCGTGATTGAAGTGTATTCCGTGAGGCGTGAAATGCAACAGTCCTTGGCTGTGAATCGTGAATAGATAAGAAATAAATCGTGAATATCTAAAGTTGAGTTCGTAGCTGAATTTCACTGCATTGTAATCATGATCAGATTTTTTCCGTGACCTTAGTGAATTTAACGCTTGAGTCAAGCCGACTGAGAGTAGCGACAAACAAAACATGTTGACGGGTTAAACCCGTTGATTTCCTGATCACCGTATTAGCCAATGAACCCGTCTCAATAGGATTTTTGACTGATGAGCCATTGATGAACGACATGTGCGGACTCGGTGTAACTCAGACTGGTTAAGATCATGGCTGCTGAATCCGACAAAGTCCTCACGGTTGTTGCCTTTGAATATGTATCGTCCAGCAGATTCTGCTTAGCCAAAGGACAAGATCCACCTTGAACTTCCTGCAGTATAGAGCCAGCTGTTCCACCAATCATCGACGAACAAGAACAGCAAGAGCAAGAAGTCACCTTCGCTCATCCTGAAGTGTCTGAAGCCCCCGAAGTCCCAGAAGATGATGTGCAGTATGACACAGATCGTGGGCCTGTCGATGCCGTGGAAAGTGACAACGACAACGATACTCTGACCTTCTTAAGAGCCGTAACAACTCGCAGTGGAAGAGCTGTCCAAGTCCGATATTTCTCTTAAGAGGTCTCTTAAAGTAAAACCATCAAATTAAGATTTCAAATATCACCTTTCCAACAGCTGTAAATTATTGGTGAAGTTAAAGAATGGACTTTTTTGTACAAATTTTGATTACAGTTTCGTGCACATGTTCGAGAATCGTGAAAAGTGAATTTTTTGTTTCGCGATTCGTGAAATCGAAAATTTACTATCGTGACTTCGTGACAACCCCCCCCGTTGCCTCCCTCCCCCCCCCCCCTCGTTAAGGTCGTATTCCTAATTTTCAAATAAACAAGTCTTTGAAAGGTCGGCGCTTTGTGCCAAAAAAAGAGTCTCACCTTGAATTAACATAAGTTCACACATTGCGCGCGGGTACGTGTGGCAAGAAAACAACAATAGTCTTCATTGACAGAAGTTCTGTGCAACTACACGCTCAATAAATCAAATACATTTAGACTCAATAAAAAAAGGTTTTGAGGGCAGTTTGTTAAACAACGCGCGTTAAGCCATCGATCCTCCAGCGGACTTTGTTTGACTTTGTTGCTATGTAAGTGCCACAAGTTACCGCCAAACAACGCGCGTAATCAAACAAAGATATTTAGATTCAATAGCTCTTTAACCACGTCAAGGTCAAATATAACTGAAAAGGTGTTACAGGCGGGTGAAACTTTACAGGATAAAAGTCGTTGGACGGTTTTCAAAGTTTTTCAAATACGATCGGCCATCGATCGTCAACGGACTTTGTTTGACCTTGTTGCTATGTAAGTGCTACAAGTGAATGCTAAACAACGCGCGTAATCAAACAAAGATATTTAGACTCAATCGCACTTAAACTACGCCAAGATCTCGGTCGCATTTTAAGTTCTCTACAGGGTTACAGTTTCTGAAATTCGATCGGCCATCGATAAACGAGCGCATCAACAACATCGGCATAGCGTGGGGGACAGAGAGAGACTAGGGCGAGTGAAACTAACAATTTATACTGAATGGGACGATTATAACATCAGCTAGGCAAATAGAAACAATCTTGTAAGCATATATACACTTTAGTTATGTCATAGAGCGAAGTTACTTCTGTATGGAGCGAAGTAACTCTTGTATGGAGCGAAGTGACTTCTATTATTGAGCGAAGTGATTTTTGGTTGGGGCGAAATGACTGGGGGCGAAATGACCATGGGGCGAAATGACCGGATACCGATTTTCCCGCTAAAAAGCACAGACGCTTATCAGGATAAAAGGTGTTTCTGAACGTAACTTCTTCTGTTTTAACCGCTGCAAAAGCGTAAATACGTCTTTATTAGGTTATCCTCGTGTTTTCTGTTTTCTTACGTAAGCGATTGACAGCCCTAGCCTGACTCCGGAGAAGAAAAGGTAATAAATTCACTGAAATTCCGTTGCTTATTTGGATAATTAATTAACGCAGAATATTACATCTAAAGCGGTGACTATTGACGACTATTCGTCACTATTCGCCACTTTTCGTGACTGTTCGCCACTATTCGCACTATTCGAGACTATTCGCACTATTCGGGACTATCCGCTATTCGCTATTCGCTATTCGCTATTCGGGTTTTCCAGACACCCTTGAACCAGCCGTCGAACGCCTAAATGTTCATTACCGTTCGTTCGGAGAGTTCATCAACTCACTGAAATGGATTGAAAACCATAAAAAAGTTTGGTGTAAAAGATATATTACATCTTCTTACCTTTTGATGTCCACCTTTTTGTTGTTTCTGATTTTAAATCTGCTACAGAGGATTCAGTCATCTCACAAAACATGCATCAAGGCGGAAGTGATTCGGTGTGAAGGCTCACGGGAAAGCAAACTTAAAAGAGGAGGGAGGGGATGGAAGGGAAGGAAGCCACATAGCGTTACAAGCTATAACTGTTACCTTTTCGTGTAAAATGGTTCATTGAAAGTTACTTTATATATACGATTTCTTAACTCTGAAATTAAAATAGGACGTTTGAACGACATCTCTTTTTTGTCTTTCTTCTTTGAAATCACAAGGACAGAAACGTTGCCCCAATACCTTGCGTGACAGCTTTCGCGCACGCTCCTTGAGTAGGAATATATCGAAAATCTTCTTTTCGGGTTTACCTCGTCATAACACGGGGACTGAATGTGGTCTCGATCTGATTTTCACCTCATTCGTCATCGCATTGTTTACGAAAAGATTTCAACCAATCGAATTCGTGAATTTAGTAGTCCCTAAGGCTTTCGCTCTGTTCTGGTCGCCGCCGCGTCCAGTTCAAAATCGACGCATATTTTCTCGATCCAGACATGTTTTCTGGCCATTCCTAGCGTGGAACCTCCAGACGAGGGCACGGAAACAAATCCCTGCTTTCTCGGAAAATGATAGATCGTGACTTCGCCAAATCGAACAGCCTTCTTTAATCGCTTACAAGAATCGTCGCTTTCATCCTCGCTGTCAGTGCTGTGTTTCCGCTTCCCCATGTTCGAGTCCACGTGCGATATAAACCGAACGTGCAACACTGTATCTTATTTTCCCTGTGTTCAACTCTCCAGTTATTTCGCGATCGGTCGACTTTATACCATTCTGACCCCGGGTTTCTATTTTCAATACACACGCACATTTTCCTGTGACGTCAAAGGCATGCAAAAAATGACGCTCGAATTGCGTGGAATCGAATTTGATTGGTTGTTAACCACTGTTGATCGGAAAGTTGGAAATAAAAGGGATTTCGTGAGCAGTGTGCGTAAAATAAAACGCAAATTCGCGTTTTAGCGTCAATGATAAACCTCAGTTTACTTTTCTGCCGAGTCAGCAAGACTTCCTTTCAGTCATGGTTTGTTTATTTCGTCATGGGCTTCCCAACGATGACTCCATGCTTCCCTAAGTGGGTGCTTAGCTAATCACTCGTTATTATTCACGACCACGTTAACTTATCATTGCTTTTCATGGGGGTAGTTGAATATTAATTTGCGCTGACCTAAAATAATCACACGTCTTACGCAATTTTATTCAATATAATAGCATTTCGTAGCAACGTGGTTCTGAGTTTTTCAAGTATAACACAAAAATAGTTTTTTCTCGTCAGTCGCCGAAGGAAAAAGCACGAATTGATTGCGTAACAGCGCAAACAAATTTTGCCGGCTTCCGTGTTAGGACCGATACAGACAGAAAGATCTCTCGAAACGACAGCTTGTGATCGAGAACTTTCTAACCAATGAGGCAAGATAAAGATATTGAACGATATCAAACTTATCAAGTTTATGAAATTTTCGAAATGAAACGTGCCTTTGTAACTCAATCAGTATGTGAACCCCATGAATATTGATAAAATTTCAGTTTTTTTATTTTCTTTA
This sequence comes from Orbicella franksi, assembly GCF_964199315.1. Classification (NCBI taxonomy): domain Eukaryota; kingdom Metazoa; phylum Cnidaria; class Anthozoa; order Scleractinia; family Merulinidae; genus Orbicella; species Orbicella franksi. The sequence continues at coordinate 2,481,363 of NC_138159.1, read as the reverse complement.
GACTAAATATACATGAATATTTTAATAAATCGCCTCGGAAATAGAGCATGAATGCTTTGAATTCTATTTCTGTCACGTATTTTCCTTGTTTTTGACAATTACTGAGAGATTTGCGTTAGTTTCGAAAACATCTTGCGATACGGGGAAGGGAGAGCGGGTATGGAGAGAAGGGCGAAGGGGGAACAACGTAGTTGGACCATTTGGGACTATTTTGTTAGGTGAATTTGTTACATCCAACTTAGTGACTTTTGGGGAATTTGGTCAATACTTGCCGTGGGTTATATGTATTTATAGCGACGATTCCGAGCTGTCTCTGATGACTGATTAAATGTTATTCCTGGGGTATTATTCATCAAAAACTGTGATATTTAGCATTTATATATTCAAGATGAACGTAGAAAAGCTCTCAAGAATTGATTCACGTAAGAATGTAACGTCCATAAAAGGAAAGTGAAACAATATGCACCGTAATATAGGTTTCAATTAGTAGATAACCTGTTTCTAAAGATAGAAATCTTTGCTACAAAGCTTGAATAACGGCGACTGACATCTCGAAGAATCATTATTTAATTTTTAACTAACGATTATCAGAAATTAACGAATTTTTTTGTTTTCAGTGGATATTTATATATAGAAATCAACAAAATTTGACTTACAAAACTCAATGAAGTCGTAATGTATTCACGCCTTTTCCAGTTTGTCGATAATATCGTCACCAATAATGACAACAGCTGATAGAAAACGTGCGCTTGTCTATTCCGTGGGCGAGTACAACAGTCAAAACTAAAATTGTCGGAGTTTCCGGGGACGTGCGAGCGAGTTTTCGTGTTATGAATTGGCGATTCCTACATTTGTTTCGGGACAGTTTTTTCGGGGCATAGGGAGAGGGGCGAAGGCGGGGTCCTCGGCCCGGGGGACAGGTAAGTCATGTTCTAAGAGGGAGAAATAATGGAAGGAGGAAGGAAGAGTTTGACATTAGGGTATCTTTAAAGCTCTATTTCTATTTAACACGTTCCCCTCTTTGGCAACCCCCTCTCTAGAAATTCAATTTTTTGCACAACAACCCACAACAAGTTAAGTCACTGGCATTAATTTTTTTTTTTTTTAACTATCTCAATAGTTAACCCAATTTCAGCACCGCCTACAAACAACATGAAACAATGTATACAACGTACTGATAACGTAACGCTATATTTGGTTGTCATCCAAATATGGAATTTTCCTCGCACGCCAAACAACCAGGAACAACCAATTAGAGACGTTGCTCTGATTCCGGTAATGTTACGTCATCACTGGAATATTTTCATCGGTTCGAATATGAAATGCCTCTCTCTTGGGGAAAGGAACTGAACTTTCAGATTTGTCCTCACGGAATAAAACTGAAAGGAGTTATAGATTGATATCTTTATTTAATTTTCACCATGGTACAGAGGCGCTACCGATAAAATTGACATACTTACAAAAACTGACTACTTACCGTTAAATGGAATAATGAAAATCAGGAATAAAACAATAAATGACACAAAACAGCTAAAAACATTATCCTATTGGCTTAGCCTATTAAAAATTTTACGTTCATTATAATCAAAGGATTTCTTGGCCATATTTGTGCGACCCGCGGTAAACTGAAGCATGTCGCTTTTTTGTCTGGCTGCACGATTATATAGAGAACGGTTCAAAGAGATCAATGCCCTTTGATTCGTCTTTTCACAAGCTTAGTTGCAGACATGATCAACACGCATGCCCTGCAGAGTAAGCCATTTTAGAAATTCGACTTGAAATCTGTGTCGCTCCTCAATTCTAACGTTTCTCTGTCAAAAATCCTTTTGGAGAAAATAACCGAAAACTATATTTTCATCATCATCATCATTGTCATTTTTTATTTCTTGATAAAATCTACATTTTACAGCTGGACTGGCACGCGAATAGCTATGCTAGTCTAGGCGGGCCAGTCTATCAATACATGGTATATGGTAACTCGGAAGTTCTTAGTCGCTTCAGCTTATCACCATGGATATATCTCATCACCTGTTACTAAGCAACCGCTCCGACGACTGCGGGCTCAGCTATTTGTCTTTATCGGTTATATTTAAACCTTAGATGACTCTTAAGATGTTTAACATATTCCACAAAGAGAAGTGGATAGTTCGTTATAAATATCACAGTTGTTCCCGACCAGGAGCCCGTTTCTCGAAAGCCCCGGAAACTTTTCGGGCCCGGAAAGTCATAGCAAAATATCGAACCTAACGATTACAGAGCTGTTTTATTCACGTATTCTTAATATGAGCAGAGGTTCCCTTCGTACAAGAAGTTTCAGGCGTATACACTACTCCGTGTTTAGATACAGATGAACTAAAAATAGCTTTACGAGCCCGAAAAGTTTCCGAGGATTTCGAGAAACGGGGCCCAGGTCAAACAAAAGTGTTCTTTGCACCATGCTCTGAGTGAGTTGCATTAATCTGTTTAGTAAAGAAACGCAAAATCCCTTTTTTTTGTTTTTGTTTTTGTTTTTTTTTGATTGATGAACACTATCTTGGATTCCCCTAAAGAAACGCACCCCTAGTCAGTGTGCTAGCAAAGCGAGTGATATGAGTGTATTTCAATCAACTTATTACGCACATCTTGCAACGAGCCTCGCGGTAGCGAAGCATCAATAACACAGATCCAGATCGCACACGGTAGTGTTCCAGAGTACCATCATCTTGTAGTTCAGAGTCGTCAAAAATAATATGTTGCTGGTTGGTCGGTATTCCTGTTTCGTCCCTTATTTCTCTCTTCAAAGCTCGGACAGTGAGTCCCGGTACGATCACTATTGTAATCACGGTCTTTCCACTTTGCGTCTTCACGAAAATTTGCCGGGCATAATCAGGTACCAGTACGTCTAACCATAAAATTGACGCTGTCTGAATGTTGTAGTCAATCAAAGTGCGGCCATCTTCAAGAATGTCGCCGAGAAAAATTAGCTGTTGTTGGTCGACTGGTATACCTACCTCACAGGATATTTTCCTTTTCACACTCTGAATGGTATTTTCTGGTTCAACGTATAATGTGATGACAGTATTCTCAGAATAGGTCTTGACGAAAATTTTCATCTCCCATGGAATGGCATCTGAAGGAAAACAAATTATTGAAGGATTAAATGAACACGATGTTTAATTACGGCTGCGTATTTAGTTATTTTCCAGTGGAATTTCCTTGATAAGGGTCTATATATATTAAGTAGGCTTTCTCAATCAAGCAGGTTAAACAGGGTTGGTCTATAATAAAGTGTATTATCGTTTGTCTCACGATGTAGTCACTTGAGATGTAGATCGCGACGTTTCGACTGCTTACTGCTAGTCTTCTTCAGGCGATAAGGTCGACTGATTGCACGGTATCATTTATATCACAAAGGTCGGCTGTGATTGGTGCATTTCGATCCTCCTATTGTTCCATTATTCCGGCGAGTAGCTGTTCCCTCAGTGGTCCGCTGTTGTGCCGTTCTCCTGTTGTTGTGTTTCTTGATCGTGGGTATCCATGCTTCAGGAATTTCAATTCCACTATCCCTGTTGATGTTGTTAGGGTGAAGTCTCATGTGAATAGCTTCCTTGACCCTACGTGTGTACCAGTGAGGATCTCGATCAATAAACTTGACCTCATTCCAGATAGGATAGTGGCCGGTCTCGTGGGTGTGTTCAGAAACGGCGGAGGTCTGGGTTCGGGCGAGTCGTATATCCCTGTCGTGTTCTTTGATCCTCTCCTGCATAGATCTCCCTGTTTCCCCGATGTAGACTTTGCCGCACTCACAGGGAATCCTGTAGACAACACCATCTTGTTGAGCCGGGTTGACGGTGTCCTTTGGTCGCACTAAGTGTGACCGAAGTGTCGTGTCGGACTTAAAGACGGTGCGAATGCCTTGTTGTTCTAGGCAGCGACGGAGAGACTCCGAAACTCCTTGGACATAAGGTAAAACGGCGGTGGATTTAAATTCCGCGACAGGCTCTCTTCTTGGGGTTGTTCGTGCCTTTGTGATCTTCTGTACAAAAGAGGAGGGATATCCGTTAGAAACAAGTACAGATGACAGATGTTTCTTCTCTCCAGCGATTACTGATGGTTTGGTGACGAGACGTTTAGCCCGGTCGTACAGACACTTCACAATGCCGCGCTTTACTGAACGAGGGTGGTGTGAATCATACGCTAGGTACTGATCAGTATGTGTTGGTTTCCTGTAGACACTGGTGGTAAGGCGGCCATCAGGTTCTCTGTAAACTGACGTGTCGAGAAAGGCGATCTTGTTGTTGTTCTCGATCTCCATGGTGAAACGGATTGATGGTTGTTGACTGTTCAGGTGTTGCAGGAAGACGTCAACTCTATCCCGATCCAGGATGGTGAAAGTATCATCTACGTAGCGTTTCCAGATCTTAGGCTTGCAAGGTGCGGACTCTATTGCTAATCTCTACATGGAGATATTTGAAGAACAAGCAATAGAGTCCGCACCTTGCAAGCCTAAGATCTGGAAACGCTACGTAGATGATACTTTCACCATCCTGGATCGGGATAGAGTTGACGTCTTCCTGCAACACCTGAACAGTCAACAACCATCAATCCGTTTCACCATGGAGATCGAGAACAACAACAAGATCGCCTTTCTCGACACGTCAGTTTACAGAGAACCTGATGGCCGCCTTACCACCAGTGTCTACAGGAAACCAACACATACTGATCAGTACCTAGCGTATGATTCACACCACCCTCGTTCAGTAAAGCGCGGCATTGTGAAGTGTCTGTACGACCGGGCTAAACGTCTCGTCACCAAACCATCAGTAATCGCTGGAGAGAAGAAACATCTGTCATCTGTACTTGTTTCTAACGGATATCCCTCCTCTTTTGTACAGAAGATCACAAAGGCACGAACAACCCCAAGAAGAGAGCCTGTCGCGGAATTTAAATCCACCGCCGTTTTACCTTATGTCCAAGGAGTTTCGGAGTCTCTCCGTCGCTGCCTAGAACAACAAGGCATTCGCACCGTCTTTAAGTCCGACACGACACTTCGGTCACACTTAGTGCGACCAAAGGACACCGTCAACCCGGCTCAACAAGATGGTGTTGTCTACAGGATTCCCTGTGAGTGCGGCAAAGTCTACATCGGGGAAACAGGGAGATCTATGCAGGAGAGGATCAAAGAACACGACAGGGATATACGACTCGCCCGAACCCAGACCTCCGCCGTTTCTGAACACACCCACGAGACCGGCCACTATCCTATCTGGAATGAGGTCAAGTTTATTGATCGAGATCCTCACTGGTACACACGTAGGGTCAAGGAAGCTATTCACATAAGACTTCACCCTAACAACATCAACAGGGATAGTGGAATTGAAATTCCTGAAGCATGGATACCCACGATCAAGAAACACAACAACAGGAGAACGGTACAACAGCGGACCACTGAGGGAACAGCTACTCGCCGGAATAATGGAACAATAGGAGGATCGAAATGCACCAATCACAGCCGACCTTTGTGATATAAATGATACCGTGCAATCAGTCGACCTTATCGCCTGAAGAAGACTAGCAGTAAGCAGTCGAAACGTCGCGATCTACATCTCAAGTGACTACATCGTGAGACAAACGATAATACACTTTATTATTGCATCTACCACGATGAATAACAACAACCTTTTCCTCGACAGGGTTGGTCTATTTGATCTGGAGTAAATAATACGGGAGACTAAAATGAAAAAAATGTATCTTTACCTTCAGACTTCACAGAGCAAGGAACGCGTTTGGTAACATGTCTAATTCATGATGATATGGGATTTTTAGCTGCTTGTAAAAGTGTTCCAGGATGACTGTCTTTGAGGCAGCGTCCACACTACGCCGGAGGAATTGGAAAACGGTCGGTTTTGCGTTTTCGTGTAGACGGAAAACATTTTGCCGGAAAATGGGGCTTTTCGAAAACGGCGGCGTCCTAATAATTATGTGATTTCCCTCCAAAATGACCGGTTATTGTTGCGTTTTTAAATTCCTCCGGCATAGTGTGGATGGAAAACATTTGATGCGTCTTCAAAGTGAAACCTCCGTTTTCAAAATCCTCCGGTGTAGTGTGGACGGGATTGGATAACCCGTTCCCCTTGTCGTATCAGATACCCGAAAGTTTAAAGGAGCTCATTCACGGTGTTTTGCCTCTTTTTTTTGGCCACGTATAAAATCTCCTTTAAATGGAAGGAAACCTGAACATAATAGTTTACTAAGATAGAAAAACATCAAAGAGATAATAATAAACCATAAAGCAACAAGGATGGTCAAGGATGGCGAAGATTGACACGGATTGCAAACGACGAATTTGAAAAATTTAGGCTAAACTTTTCAAAATGTGCAAACCATGACTGAGCTCCTTTAATGCATTTAGAAGTGCAAGAAGTATCCCTACTTACCATCAGTCGACCAGAAATACTCTAGACAATTTCTATAGTCCTCTTCAAGAATCGTTGTCGTAAGTTTCACTTCTGTGAGGCCAACCTCCTTCAATAGTTCCTCTGTCACAAGGAATTTTTGCACCATTTCATCCAAGTAGCCTGCGCAATAGTCTTCCCACAATCCGTCAAGTATTTCCTGAGACCTGCATTCTACTGTGATGATCAAACTCCCCGACTGAGTATCCACAATCAAGACCTTCCGTACTTTCTCCAAGTAATAAACAAAACCATTTAAATCCTCTGGTTTGGATGGGTCAATCGTCTGCAAGTACTTGTGTGCAGCGAGGTTTAACACGTCCTGGATTGTGGGAGCAGGGTTAGTTTTGATGCTTACTGTTCCATCATCTTCTGTTGCCTCTGCTTGTACAAATGCCGCCTCATGGATCCCTGCATCATGTTCCGGTGAGACTAACGTCAAATGTGAAGATCCTCCTTGTAAAGCAGGTCCCGAGATGGCCTCGCCATCGATCCGAAGTCTAAGGAAAGCTGTTGGGAAACAGTAATTATTTCTCTTCAGTTTCGATCGATCGATCAGTGGGTGGGTGGGTCAGTGGGTCGGTCGGCAGTCAATAATTTCTTAATTTCACGAGTTAAAGAGAAGAAATTACAGGGTAGGAGGCCAGTGACGAGGAAATTTAAATAGAGACCATAAAAGTAGGGTTCCCTGGCATATTAGTAGGTTAATATTGCTGGACATTTAGGTATATTTATGTGTTTCTACTGAACGGGTCCTGAACAGTTCTTCATCAATTTACTTATCACAAGTCGATTCAAGCTCCTAATAATAAATAAAAATAATAATTATAATAATTATAATGATCATAATGATTATAATAATTATAATAATTTATAATAATCATTCAACATTATTATAACAATTCTATATCCTTCTGCAGAACAAATTAGGCAATTTTCTGCAGTTAATTATGATTATCTTGTCTAATAATACTTTACTGTTTATCAAATAGTTCTCTGCACGGCCAAAAAGTTGCCAACAATTTTAAGATGTATTTTAAACTGACCCGCTTCTATTAAAGGTGCTAGCGATGTCTGAGAGCTGGCAACGGAGGAGCTCAACCTGTCTATGGATTGTTGCACCTTTGTAAGCTGATCTTTAATGTCTTGTGATTCCTCTCGAACTGCTATCTCTAAACATTGAACTTCTTCGGTCGTAGTTTTAAGTTCTCCTCCAAGCTGATCTTTAATGTCTTGGGCTTCCTCTCTCATGGTATTCTCTAAGACTTGGCTTTTCTTTTCTATTGCATGTACTGTTCCGTCTACAACTCCCTAGAAACAAACAAACTTTTATTTCTTTAAAGTCATTAAAGCCAACAAAAAATAGCGAACTGACGAAATTAACAAATAATTAAAAGGTTAAAAACAAAAAAATTAATTGAACTGAAAAATTTATTTTTGTTCTCTGTCTAGCCAAGAAGAAGACCCTCTTAGTCCTGCAATTAACTCCTGTTAACACTGCTGAGCTCCCTTTAGGAGACATAAAGAACACAGACACAAGTGTGGGATTAAAAGGGGGAGGAGGGGTAGCATGCGTTACTTCATAATCGTTTTGATTTATAAATTAGACTTGGAAGCTGCTCATAAATTTTATATGACGTGGACAACGTTAATTCTTTTAAGACGGCTTGGCGGTCACAACGTGATATGCATAACAATCCTAGTATTTCATACATCATTTTCAAATCAATAGCTAGTACAAACTCCTTAGCGGACACGAAGAAATCATCAGATATACGGCGTTTTCTGTTTCGTTTCTTGTATCCTAGCAAATCTCTATTTTGTTTTGCGAGATACATGGAGATCACTTCATTATTGACTTCCCGATTTCTTCGTTTTCGCGCTCGTCGGCTCGCTTCGCTCGCAGCCTACGTGTAGTCGGCTACACGTACGGTAGGCTACTTCGCTTTTTCGTCCTCGCCCGGAGCCTGTTCCAACTTCTCCCGGCAAAAAGGCTAACGTGCGGACACTCGAGGAAGGAGAAGGTAGGGGTGTAAAATGACATCTGTTTTTTTTCGGGGTGACAAAATTCGAAAAATGCTTATTGTAACATATAAATACGTAACAAAATCAAAATGTATCAATAAAACATAAATCAAACAGAAACAGAGACCAACGACGCGAGGCACGGATCAAGTTTCGCGACCCCGGCCTTTACCATAAAAAATGGAGTTTTGAATACACCGTTCGTCAGTCGTTTATTAACTGGCCGTTGTTCAGAGGTTATTTTGGCAGTTGGGACGTGCTTTTATGGCCACTGTGGTGGAGAGGTGGCCTTTGTAGATACTCAGGTGACCGTCGTGGAGAACCTTGTGGCCGTTAGTGGAGGTTCGACTGCATTTATATTCCACATTCCAATTCAGATTTATCAAGTTTTGTTTGAGATTTGACAAAAGACGATGATCATCTTTTCGGTTTTGGCAAATTCTGGTTTTCATTTACCGTTTACAAAAAAAGAGTAATACATATCTGTGTATTTTTTTTTCTGATGGGCCACTTGGTTCAAGACTTTACCTACCAACTCTATGATAAGATGTTAATCAGCTAGCCATGGACGTGGGACAATCATTTGAACCTAAAGTTCCCGGGGGGACTGCCTTATAAAAAGGACGGGGGTGCTGGTCATAGCTTTCAAGGTTTTTCAGCCTCAAAAGGTCCTCAGCAGGAGCTTTTGCAGTACCTTTAAGGGTACTGAGCTGAAAAAATATGACAGGAGATAATGTGTTGTGTTAGAATTGGTACCTCTTAGGGGTGAAAACAATTCCAAGCCATGTCCACAAAACAAGGTCTTGGTACCTTTTAGGGGTTCTTTTCAAAATTTCTGATGAGTATCCCCAATCCTTTTTACATGGGAATCCCCCAGGCCTACAGTATGACCTTCTAAATAGCAATCTGTCACTCAGTCCAATCAGGTATTGAGCTAGTACCACAAGAAACTATGAACTGTAGTCTCTTGGCTACTAAGATCTCCTGAAGAGCTAAGAATCTTATGACAATATGACAACCACATTTATGTAGAGTGACAAGTACACATTGTAATAAACTTTACACTTACCTCCAAATGTTCCAACCCTTTCTGAGTTGAAGCTTTCAGTTCTTCTATGGATTTCTTTACTTCCATATCATTTCTATACCACTCCAGCAGTTCCTGTACATTTCTTTCATCGTCCACTGTGAGGGGATCTTTCAAAAACTTATCGATAGACACTTGCCATTCAACTTTCTTTGCCAGGCTGATTTGACCTGCAATTCTCACAAGTGCTCCACTAATTTCTTGCCACAGAGATAAAAACTGAAAGTCATCTGCGATCTCCATTTGTCAGTTGACATGACCATATACTGTGTTTCGATAATATTTAATTCTCGCCAAATCTGCAGCTAAACTATGGTCCGTACTTGTTGGCAGTTCATCCCAGCCTGTGGCAGGAGGGATGAGGTTCCATATTGTCTTCATCAACTTGAACAGCAGGGTAACATCAAAATCTGTTGACTTGCCGTACACCCCTGGGGAAGGGTACAGACAGTCCCACTGTGGTTTGGTGAGCTTTGATGCTTTGAGTTGCTTCTCTGTGGCTGGATTTTTCAGTATTGTGGGAAGAATACTTGGTGGGTAAAATTGATCAAAAATCTCTCTCAGCAGTGAAGTGCCTCCACTTATCAACAGTCGTGCAAGACGTTGAAAATTTTCTTTTCCTTTTGTTGAACGAAGCACTTCATCTATGTCTGGGGTAGTGGCCATTGCATTAGACAGATAGCAGTACAAATAGAATATCGCATGTCTTGACAGTTGCAGTATGGACAAGTTTCAACTCAAGATTGACCACTTCTCATGCTGTGGCCATTATCAGAAGTCTGTGAATGAAAAAAATAGAAACTATTGTACTGGCCAGCTGGCATTGCCTGTGAACCAAACTGTTACTGTAGTTCAATTTGTGTTATAAATCACGCGTAAACAGACATAACAAGTAGCCAGCTGGCACCTTGGAAAAAAAAAAAAAAAAAAAAATGCAAATTCCGTGCTCTGCCTTGTTATGATTGTGACCGAGTAAGCCTCCTATCATTGTCCTATGCAGGTATTATTTTGCCCTGTCACACAATCTCCCCTGCCCAGCGAACGCTCTGAATAATGAGATTGCGTGACAAGTTAACCAAACTTGTGGTGCAAAATAATGCTAAATTTACCAGTATAAAAGCACGTCAAAGTTTTAAATTTTTTGCTTGCAAAGTTTTCCAATGTTTCACTAATTCAAAAGAAAGGTTATTTAAATTCGTTTGGACATTTTATAAAGATCGTAGCTGTATATAACACAGGAATGTGTTAATTGAATGTTAGCTCATTACAGCGTCTTGACATGAGCTCTTCACGGAATAACTTTTCTTATTTGCATTGTAACAATGTAATACAACGTGGATGCGAAGTAATTTCAGGCTGAAACCACAAAATAGCCCGAAATTGCTTCACGCACATGCTGGACTGTTTTATAATACAAATGAGAAAGGTAACCGTGAAACTGGGGTGTCTGGAAAACCCGAATAGCGAATAGCGAATCGTCGCGAATAGCGAACAGTCCCGAATAGCGACTAGTACGAATAGTGCGAATAGTCTCGAATAGTGCGAATAGTGGCGAACAGTCTTGAATAGTGGCGAATAGTGGCAAATAGTGGCAAATCGTAGCAAATAGGGTACCCAGTATCTCGCAGTCAACCTCGCAGCAACGTAGGGTGGGATTTTCCCGCTAAAAAGCATAGACGCTGATCAGGACGAAAGGTGTTTCTAAACGTAATTCCTTCTGTTTGGGTGTCTGAAAAACCTGAATAGCGAATAGCGAATAGTCGCGAATAGCGAATAACGAATAGTTAAATTCCGAATATCGAATAGCGAATAGTGTGAATAGTGCGAATAGCCTCGAATAGTGCGAATGGTGGCGAACAGTCACGAATAATGGCAAATAGAAGCAAATAAGGTACCCAGTATCTCACAGTCAACCTCGCAGTAACGTGGGATGGGATTTTCCTGCTAAAAAGCATAGACTGTAGTCAGGACAAAAGGTGTTTCTAAACGTAATTCAGGCTTCTGTTTTCACCGCTGCAAAAGCGTAAATATGTCTTTATTAGGTTATCCCTGTTTTCTTTATGTCGGCGATGGACAGCCCTAGCCTGAGTCCTGAGAAGAAAAGGTAATAAATTCACTGAAATTCTGTCGCTTATTTGAATAATTAATTAGCGCAAGATATAGCTTAGATGTTTTTGTTTTTATAGCCGGTTATCGGTGCAGCTCGGTTGAGTCTTTTCAGTTAATAAACTAATCATATTCAACTTGCCTCACATTTGTATTTGTATTGCTGGTTTTCAGTGTCACGCCATTCAAAATAGATCAAAATAAAAATCAAAACCGTTCACTAGATAAAGTCCAGAATCTGGGAAATGAAAGAAAGTAAATATGCAAAGACTCTTGCCAAGATTCTGGTCACAGTAATTTTCCTTAAGCAAGATATGCGAAGAAATTTTTTACCCAAATTTATAGAGATTTGTATGGAGACGCCATGCTGGCGCCCATCCGTATGGGCACCAACATGGCGCCCGGAAACCAACAGAAACATCTGTCACTGAGTTTTGCTACAAAAGCGTGAATTTATCCCTCGAGGAACGCTAAAACATTAAAATAATACTTTTTCTAAGACATGGACTGTCAAGATAGCCAAATTTCCCGAAAGAAAGTCACTTTTTTAGCCATCATGACAGCTCTCTAGGCCGTCATGTAAATGCCGCTTCACGCAAAAGCCTAGAAATTTAAGCGTAGTGTATCACAAAACCAAGAACCCATTCGGAGCGAAAATTTGTATGAATAGTAGTTTTCAGCTGCTCTTACACAGCATTAACGTAAAATCTCAGGAAGGTCAATAGTTTTGTAGTTTGAATTTTAGTGACGTCATGTGAAAACCAGCTATTGTTTGTTTTTTGTTTTTTTTTCACAGAACGTGTTTGGTCTAAACCATCTTATGTTAAGTTGTTTTTCTGTAAATAGCGTTCAATAATAAAAAAACTGAAACTGAAAACTGAAACTTAGTCGAATTTATCAGCGTCCGCAGATAAACGCTATTGCTGTAACTGATCAATTTGAACAAATCCAGATCAGTGCTGGACTAAAGCGGTGACTATTGACGACTATTCGTCACTTTTCGCGACTATTCGCTACTGTTCGCCACTATTCGCACCATTCGAGACTATTCGCACTATTCGTACTATTCGCTATTCGCTATTCGGGTTTTCCAGACACCCGTGAAACTGCGTGAGAAGAGCTAGCTATTCAATAGATTTCCTTGCATTGGACTGCGCTCTCGCCTTGACAGTTCGTAAAGCTACAAAAATAGAAAACGGAGCAATACAATCACAGTTGAAATATAAGTAAGTCAAAGATTCTCACGTTTAGAAATTGCCTTCTTTGTGTCCGATAGTCTTTCAGAGAATGCAAATTTCTCAAAAGCGGAAGTGATTTGGGTTTGTGAAGGCTCACGGGAAATTATAAAGGACGCGTCACGCAATCATCCTCCTCTCACGAACGTCGCGTTCGTGTAGGAAGAAGACTGCGTGACGAGCCCAAAGAGCGTCTCCGTAGGAGGCTAGGGGATGTTGGGTTGAAAGTGAGACTCCTCTGGCAGATGTAAACAGGCTCCGATCAAGGTCGAACACAGAAACAAAGAGATAAATTCAGATACATTTGGCTCTTGTCTTGATTATGTAAAGTAATCTTGATTATGACAGCCGCATGTTTACTCTTCCTTTATTAGTGCAGAGTGCTCTATTGGGATGGTTTAGGGGGCTGCTGCTAGCTAAAGCAAAAACGCCATAAGGTGTAAACTTTAATGCTTGCTTAATTAATTAATTTCAATTAGTCAGTTAGCTTTGCGGGAAGGGTGGCTAGGTGGAGTAGGTACCCGTGTGCACTACGCAAAACGTGTCCTAACGTACGCTGTCTTCTTGAAAACGTGACAAAACTGTATATATGTTTACACAGATATCTTGCTATCCTTGTTTGACTAGGCTCGATTACCAGCCACTGTTTCAGGAAATGAGCCTGTGCTCACCACCCCACCCTCTCCCCCACGAAAAAGAACACGACCGGACCCGAGAGAGTGGTGGAAAGCGAGCCCATTATTTGACACCAGACGTATGATTTTCGGCAACATAAGTACCTTGGATCTTACGTTAACCCAAATGTAACCTTTGGTAGTTTGTCACAATTTTCTGAAATGTAGACACCTTTAGCGGTGATTTAGCGAAGAATATTCCTGAAAACTCAGTCTCGCTCGCTTTCATGACACGTGACAAATTTTGCCGCCTTTTCAAACCATCACTTCGTCTCCCCTCGGTTAGATCTAAATACTAAAATGCCCACATCATCCATTCGATTGAAGAATTTAATAAAAATAATTATTCCATCCGCCCCTGTGGATACTTCTTGCATATTTGCTGGGGCTCACCCAGGAATTCCTGAGAGAGAGAGAGGGGGGGGGGGGGGTTATACAACTTAAAAACTTTCGAAACCATCGATTTGGATGGAGAGCACCCCAGGTGCAAGTTTCAAGGGGGTCCGAAGCCATCCCCGGTAAATTTTTCCTATTTCACCCTCTAAAACACAATTTCCGGCGTTCCTGACACTTGAAAAACGTTTGTGAAGGCGATATAAAATCTGGAGTTTCCCTTCTATCAAACAGAAAAAAACAAAAATAATAATGCAGTCGCGAAATGTACATTAACTTTTCCTAACTCGACAATCGATCAGGCAATTAGTGGATCGAAGTGAAACAAATCATCGAGAAGTATACATAAAACTATTTATTCTATTATTTTTACGATGAGTCAAACAAATAACGAAAAAAATACTGCTTAAAAGAGGGGAGGGGGGAGAGGGGGTTGCAGCCCCCTCCCCGGGATCCGCCTTTGATTTGTGATTACTTGTTCATCAAGAAGAATAGTTACACAATAATCCCTAACTAAACTAATTAACCTAAACTACATACTAAAAGCTGCTTTACAAGGATGCCGTGTTAAAACTCATTCAACACGGTGGGGACGTATGTTAAGTTTAAAATCAGGTACAGATGTTGCACCACGAAGGTCACTTGATAGGCTGTTCCACAACCTGGCTCCGCTGTAATAAGAGAAACTCTTCTTCAGTAATTGGCGCGGGGCTGCGGAAGAGCCAATTTATTTTCAGTATTCCCTAATCAATATGATGTTATGTCGTTTCGAAACACAAATCTAGAACTCAGATACCCAGAGGTCATCCCACGTAAAGATTTGTACATTATTATAAGAGTTAACAAATTTTACCACATATGTCTTTCTATAAAATCACAAATAATATGTTTTCTACGTCCTATACTACATCATTGTCCATGCAATCCAATGCATGTTTCAGTTACTCGATAAAAGCACACAATTAGTTAGACGTTTTCGTTCATTAAAAATTATTCTTAACATCGCAAAAAGAACTTATTGCCGGACGTAGATCTTTTTAAGTAACTGAGCAATGAATTCATAATTTCTCTGCTTCGCTAGGAGAAATACATTTGGTTACCCTTGACAAGTGACTTAACACAGGGGTTGATGAAGCGGTGGCGGAACTAGGAGAGGGGGGAGGGGCCCGGAGGGTTCCCCCCATCATATTTTGGGGAAAAATATAAATCGCCGAAGCAAGAAAAGCTGGTAGGGCAAGCAAAAAAATTCCGCCCCCCCCCCCCCCCCACCCCCTCCCTTAGCTCAAGATCTGGATCCGCCTTTGTGAACCATACATTTAAAGGATGACGTTGTTAATAGGCTACATACTAGTTTTGCAACCCTTTCGAGTGATTTGCCCACGAGTCACTTGTATTTTCTCAGTATACACACGAATCTTAATTTAATTAGACACCTGGCCGGAGGAATTTGAAAACGCACCTTTTAGTCCTACGGTTAGGCCTACCATCCGTGCACAATAATCCAGGGAAATTGTCCACCGAAAACGAAGCTTTTCGAAACCGCTCCTCAAACCGGAGGAATTTAAAAACGCAGTCTTTGCGTTTTAGTGAAGAGGGATAACATTTTGAAAACGGAACTTTTCGAAACGATGACGTCACACCAATCATGTGATTTCCCTGCCGGAGTCTTCCTGAAACACAAATGCAAAATAGCTGCCGGTAACTATAGCAACAATAAGGTAGCCACGTGGGTTCAATTACACCCTTAGTTGTTACTCGGGCTTCCGTAGGAAAGCCCGAGTCATAAAATGCAAGCCTTTTGGTCACCACAAGGGTAGTCATGATCCCAGGCGGTCCGTGCGTAAAGAATGGAAAGTGGAGACGAGAATGCGGCAGATTGCTTTATATCGTGTGATCGCTCGTGATCGCTCTTCGTGAACGACGTGGTATATAAAAGAATGTAGTGTTTGTGAAGTAAATTTTGGAAGGAATCACGCCCTATATGTTCATCTCACATACGTAGATGTCGATCGTTTTCAGAACGGGACGGTCCACGAATACTCTTGCTTGAAAGCCTGCCAAATAAGCAAAGTTCATGCTCGTTCTTACGAGAGAACAAATGAGCCATGTACTAGTTCAAACTACGAAAACACTGGCAAAAATCTATGACAACTGACTTGAAAACAAACTACGATGCCGAGACGAGCACCTCAGATGTTAAAAAAATCAGGAATCGTCGTAAACAGAACTTCGAAGATGATGCAAACAACATGCGATTGGAAGAGGATACTCAACGAAGCAACTTAAATAGTAAATATCTAAGCGCAACTCTTGTGTGAAAATATCCTGATTCTTATATTTGTTTCTGTTGTGTTCAGTAAGCTTACTTGTAAAGTTCGATTTGAAATTGCGGTACGAGGCCCGAGTAAACGTTCTGAGGGCGTCTAGTTTTGCACATGGTAAAAGATGCATTCAAGCGTTTCTGCCGCCGGTGATTGTTGCGTTCTTAAATTTTTCAGGGGTAGTGTGGACGGAAAACACTTTTTCTGTTTTCTACCGTGGAGGGGTAACATTTGATGCGTTTTCCGAGTAAAAACGTCGTTTCCAAATTTCTCCGGTGCGGTGTGGACGGGGCCTGAAGCTAATCACTTGCATGGTGTTCCGGTCAGTGTCTTTAGAAAGTTACGAACCGTCTTTCAATCATTTTGCCATAACTTAGACGGAGCCCGCGGTTTAGCAAACCATGACTGATGCGTCTAATATAATCCCTATTCTAAGCTGTAGTGGATCAAACTTAGTGCGGTAACATAATCTTCGAGTTCAATGTTGTGAAAAATAATCTATTGTTACTCTCTCGGCATTTCTATCTGATCCATTATTATTTTCTTAGTCTGAACAGTGAGGTAACTTCCATTTCCTGGAATTGTTCATCTAATATGCTATCTGTACCAAGTCCTCCTACCGTAGATGTCAGCTCATGAGTTCCTTCTCCTGGTGTCATCTCACTCAGTCCTTCGTCCGCTGTCAGCTCGAGAGGTCTTCCATTATTCCACTTTCAGACTTTCTCATCATTGCACAGAGTTAGTCACACCGTACCAACTTTTCACAATCAGGCCTCTATCTAAAACCGGTGATAAGTTACACACATCTGGAAGGCAACACTCAAATTGTTCATGGTAAATCCCACCGCTGTAGATATGGTATGTCATTACCAACTCTTTGTCTATTCAGTTTTGTGTTTTTAGTCACTGTATGTATATTTACATCAGCGCGCACCTATAGCCGCCACCAACTTCGCCAGAGGGACGCATGGATAGTGTACAACCTGAAGCCATTTTGTATTCACTTAGAGTGCGATCGTTTATGAGTTCCATGTCTTCAAAGAACAGTTGTTGCTGATCTGGCGGAATTTCTAGATGATCATTTATTTTCCCTTTCACATTTTGAACAGTATCTCCCGGCATAACGTGTAATGTAATCGTCTCCGCTGTTGGAGTCTTAACGTGAATTATCATGCCACCGCTTTCAGCAAATCTTAAAATCAAATGTATGGTCGATTCTTTCTGAATGTTGTAGTCATTCAAAGTACGCCCACTTTCCATTTCCTTGCCATCAAAGGTGAGATGTTGCTCGTCGGGTGGGACCTTTTCTTTGTCGTAAATTTTATTTTTTACTTTCTGGATACTATCGCTCGGTGAGACATCTAAAGTAGTCTTCTTTCCAGTTGGCGCCATCACCTATATCGTCATGGTGACATCTAAATGCAGAGTTGATTGTGTTCGAATGTTGTAGTCCTTTAAAGTGTGACAATCCTCGAGTTCCTTGCCACCATAGAAGAGACGCTGCTGTTCATGTGGGATTCCTTCTTTGTCTTGAATTCTAGCTTTTGCCTCCTTGATGGACGTTGCCGGTTCAACCGCCAAAGTGATCGTCTTCTTAAGGCCAGTCATCATCTCCACGAAAATTTGCATAGCACTCAATCTTGAAAACAAGATTGAGGTGCTTAGATATAAGGTTGATTGCTTCCGAACGTTGTAATACATTAAAGTGTGATCATCCTTGAGTTCCTTCTCAGCAAAGATGATACGCTGTTGGTCAGCTGGAATCCCTTCCTGGTATTGAATTTTACGTTTCACATTCGCAATAGAATGGTCAGGTTCAACTTCCAACGTGATCGTCTTTCCAAGCAGTATCTTTACAAATATTTGCATGCCGCGACGAGGTCGAAGCACCAAGTGTAGAACGGAAAGACCCGGCCGGATGTGGTAGTCAAGCAAAGTGCGGCCATCTTGAAGTTCCTCGCCAGGAAAGATCAGGCGTTGTTGGTCAGGTGGAATATCTTCTTTGTCTTGAATTTTCTCCTTCACCTTTTCCACAGAATCGCTTGGTTGTACTTCCAAACTGATCGTCTTTCCCGTCAGCATCTTAACGTAGATTTGCCCACAACCGGGAAGAACTGAGTGTACGGCTGGTTTTTCTACTGGTCTCTCTTTAAATGACCCTTCATCCCGTGCTAAATCTGGACCAAATCGTGTATTGCTTTTTGTCATACTTCGCGCTGAAATTAAGAAATGTAATTGAACGATATTAAACACTGGCATCAACTAACCATGATGGGTTTTCTGGCCTCATCCTGTTGGTCCCGAGCCTGGATAAAGGAGGGTTGCGTATGGCGCTAGTAACGTACTCCATAAACAAGAGCGAAGAAGCAAACAAAATCAGTGTATAGGACTGATGCAGCAACATAGACGAGATCTCCACCCCGTAAGTGGACATCCCAGAGTTTAAGAGGAAATGCGGTCGCCCAAGGGATACCTGGAGGAGAGAAATTGGAGAGAGCAACCTGTCTTTCGGAGAAGATTATGAGAACGTTTACGACCCGGAAGTCAGTTAAAGTCTCCTGCGTAGGCCCAAGAAATCAGTCTCTTAACAGGCCTTATGTGCCAAGCAGCATCACAAGGATTGATTAAGTGAGCAATTGGAGAATAATACAGAAAGTCGGAAAGTCTCTGCGAGGGAGGTCTGGTCCTTTCCACCCTTTCCCAAGAATAGCATTTTACCGATGTTCCCTCACATCTTATCAGTACCCATTCATATTCTTGAATGGAGAGACGCATAGTGAGAGAAAAAAAAACCGAGCAAATAACATTCCTTCATCTACATTAATAACCCCCTGTTTAGAGGAATCAAGCATCTCCTTCATACGCCGGCTTTAGGTAAAAAAAAAAAATAGAAAACAGTCTGCACGTAAATACCCAAGCTTCTAAACTCACCTAAATGCTGCAGCAAATACTCTCGACAAGCCCTGTACTCCTCCTCTAAAATGGTTGTAGTGAGCACCACATCAGTGAGATCAAGCTCCTTCAGAACCTCATCGGTCACAAGGAATTTTTGCACCATTTTATTCAGAAAGCCATTGCAATAATCAGACCACAATTCGTCAAGCATTTCCAGAGAGCGACATTCAACTGTGATGATCAAACTCCCTGACTGAGTATCCACGATCAGTGTTTTTCGTACTTCTTTCAAGTAATAAACAAAGCCATTTAAGTCCTCTGGTTTCGATGGGTCAATTGTTTTCAAATATTTTGACGCCGCGAGGTTCAAAACTTCCTGTGCTGTGGGAAAACTAGTGTCTGCCTTTCGTTTACGCGAGGTCACAGGTACCATTGCCACTCCCTCGACTGGCAAACTTGCTTCGTGTTCCTGTGAGGCCACTACTATCTCTGAAGTTGGTCCTTCTCGTTGACTAGGACCCGAGATTGTTTCGCAATCAATCCTCAGTCGAAGACGAGCTGTTGGGAAATTACATACTTTTATTGGACATGCGTGCGGAAGCTAAAAATACTAGAAACAACACCATATACCTCGGCACGTTCTCCATAGTCAAGTGGTTGGTAATATCCCTCTCTTCTCCTCTCCGCTTACGCCAAATATACGTATTTGTTACTGTTTGTGATACAGACTGTTAACAGTCCCTTTATCTTTTCCATCAAGGTCGAGAAAATAGACGAGCTGTTCACTCTAAACGTGACACATCACAACCATCTTCTATTTTTACGACTCAAGTTGGTTTTATGTACTTCAGACCTGAATGGCAAGGTTTTCAAAGTAATGTTTTTGGGTACTATTAGGGTGGATCATTATATTATCAATGGGGGATTGCATGAATTTAGCTGCTTGAGAATTTGTTTTCATGCCTGCTAAATAAGTTTTCCTCGCAACCGCTTTACCCGATATTCTTTATAATCTGCATAAACCCTACGTAAGTACCTGCTCGGTATTTTAATGCGATTTGTTCAACCTCCACAAGCTCCCCTATTCCTCCATCAAGTCATAATCTAATAGTTGTTCACCCCTTGTAAACTACAAGCGAGAAGCTACTGACCTCCTGCTGCTTGAGAGGTGCCAGCGGAGGAGCTGAGCCTGTCTATGGATTGATGCATCTCTCCCAGCTGATCTTTGATGTCTTGAGCTTCTTCTCGCACTAGGCTTTGAACGTCTTGACTTGTGTTTTTCAGATCCCCTCCGAGCTGATCTTTGATGTCTTGAGCTTCCTCTCGAACGGATGTCTCTAGACGTTCCATTCCTTCTCTCGTTTTTTGAGCTGAGGACTCTATGAATTTTTTTACTTCCACATCATTTTTGTACCACCTCAGCAGTTCCTGGACATTTCGTTCGTCTTCTGCTGTGAGGGGATCCTTTAAAAAATTATCAATGGCCTCCTGCCATGCTGTTTTCTTCGTGGGGCTGATTTGCCCAGCAATTCTAAGCAGCGCTTCACTGATGTCTTCCCAAAGCTGTGGGAACTCGTCATCCGTAATTTCCATGTTTTGGCTCACGTGACCATACACTGAATTGCGGTAATATTTAATTCTCACTAAGTCTGCAGCTAAACTGTTGTCTGTACTTGTTGGAAGTGCATCCCATCCGGTGGCGGGAGGGGTGAGGCTGCATATTGTCCTCAGCAACCTGAACAGCAAAGTAACATCAAAATCTGCTGACTTGCCGCATACCCCTGGGGAAGGGTACAGACAGTCCCATTGTGGCTTGGTAAGCTTTGCTGATCTGAGTTGTTTCTCTGTGGCTGGATTTTTTAGCATTGAGGGAAGATTGCTTGGTGGAAAAATCAGGTCAAAACTCTCTCTCAGTAGTGTAGTACCTCCACTTATCAACAGTCGTGAAATACGTTGAAAATTTTCTTTTCCTCTTGTTGAACGAAGCACTTCATCTGGGTCTGGGGCGGTCGCCATTTTGTACTTCAGTGCAGTCTAAAGTAAAAATATGATGTTACTTGAGCTTGGTAGGTTGGAATGGATTGATATCATTTAGGATGATTTAGATTATATTATATTCCAGTCGGTTAATTTATACTGCGGTGCTCATTATGAGAGGTCTGCAAAATATAGAAATGGTGCAAAAATGTCTGGACTGACCAGTGAAACAAGGTGCAGTCCCAGCCGCGGAGGGGGGGGGGGGGGTGGGAATCCCATATGAAAAGAACGGGGGTGCCGGTCGAAAAATTTGAAAATCATTCCTTTTTGATAACATTTTTCTTTTGTCCCTTTAACTACACTTAAATTTGTTGACGTATGATCGAAACATCTTCGGATCTTGTTCGGTCGTCTTCGGTAATCTTCGGAAAATGTTTGAAAATGTTCGGGAAATGTTTGGAAGCGTTAGTCTGGCCTTCGGAACAATTTTGGAGAATCTTCGGAAATCTTAGGAAAGTGGTTTGAAATCTTTGGAAAATCGTCAAAAACGTTGTCATTAGTATGTTTATATAATAAACAGAATATTACATGCCCACTTGTGGATACGAATTTTATCTTCTCGTGTTCAACTCAACATCTCACTCATTCGCTCCACTTACTCATGAGATATCGAGTTGAACACTCAAAGATAAAATTCGTATCCACGCGCGGGCATGTGATATCCTCTGTTATTTATGTAATGCAATTTTGAATATCTTGGTAATATTAGCTAATACTACCACCATATGAAATTATGTATAAGATTATCATTAGTATTATCATAAGCTTTAGCATTATTATCATCATCATCATCATCATCATCATCATCATCATTACCATGGTGACAGGGAGTAATGTAGGATTCATGGATTCCTGTAACAAGGAGTGTTGCATCTATGTTTCTGAACAGACACTAGCAGGTTTACAAATTGCTATTTACATTGTCAAATGCAGATGACCAGAACTTGATCTAAGCAGATGACAATGCATGTTCTCATCCTTGTGAATAAAGACATTAATTTGGAGGCAGGATGATTGTAAGATTTTGACTTGAGAGTCTGGGCTTTTAGATGCAGTTAAATGACGGCAATTACTACTTCCCCCTGAATGGGATGTGTCCATTGTGGGGTTACCCCCAGTACTAAATTCACCATTACCCAATTATACACCTGGGTCAAGAGAGGCACTGTGAAAGTTAAGTGTCTTTCCTAAAAACACAGTGCAGTGGCCCAATCCAGGGCTCGAACCTTGACTGTTTGATCCAGAGTCAAGCTTGCTAATCATTAGGCCACTGTGCCTTCACCTTTTACTAATAATAATAATAAGAAGAAGACGAAGAAGAAGAAGAAGTAGGAGAAGAAGCAGCAGCAGCAGCAGAAGAAGAAGAAGAAGAAGAAGTTACTGAGTTGAAATTGTAGTATAAGTCACATAAGGAACAAAAGTCAGTCAAGCATGCAATATTTGCTGATCTTTTGAGCAGTTTAACTTGATTAATATTTTTCTAGCAAAAAGAACTAATTATTAACTGCCCACTTTTGAGCTTCCCTTTCATCACTTTCACTTTCCAGTGCCAGACTCTTCCTAGTAATCTCTTTTGATTTCGTAAAGGGTGAGGGTGAAAACAAATGCTCACGAGTACCTGCTTACTTTGTGCCAATTGCCTGCATAATAACATTCTGTAAAGTCCCAAGAGACATGTCAGGTCTAGTGTACAATGTAATTAGTGTGACAGGATGTGGCATAAAGGCAGGGCAGGAAAAACCCTGGTCCGATTGCCCAGGGCAAGGAAACTTTGCTCTTAGGCAAATGGAAGTTAAATGGTCCAGAAAGTAAGTGAAATTAGCCTCAGTAGTATTATTAGTGATAATTCCCAGTCAAAAAGAATCTCAAGACCTAACACTGCAAGGTGAGCAAAACAATGCAGAAAGCATGAATTAATTTGAAATCCAAGATACTTTGCTTGCATCCATCCTCTGTTATAGTAAATCACTGATTACAGACAGTACCTAGTAAATGATGTAGCTAATAAGGCACGGACATTGGGGGTCTATTTGGCAAGTAATATTTTAGTGGGGGCTACTGAAACTGAAATGTATACTGAACAACTGGGCAACTGGATTTCAACATTTTTTCTGTCCCAAAAGGGCCTTTGAAGTGAGAATGTATGGGATGACAAAGGCCAAACTTATAACAAAATGTGAAAGCGGCCTAGGGGAGGGGGAGGGGGGTAGCATGTTCCCTTCATCCCTAGAAAATTTCACTTTTTCTCCCTTGTTCCCTAAAAATAAATTCCCTTGATCCCTAATTTTTTGTCAAAATTGCCTTTAGTAGTAGAGATAACCCTTGTTCCCTTGAATTAATCCCAAAAATATCCCTTGTTCCCTTGAAATAAATGATCAATGCTCTCTTGTTCGACAAAACATCTTGGAGGTCCTCACCGGGGATGAAAATAGCCAAAGCTGAAATTTGATCCATATTAGTTAATTGTTATCAACTGGTATTGGCCAATCGATGAACAATCGATAATCACATGAAGGTGATTTGTGTTTATTGATTATCATCAATTGAAGAGAAAATTTCCCTCCACAAAATATCTTAATCACTTTCAGCTTGTGCATCAGGAGAGGAATTGCTCACCAGCAAGATATCCTAGTAATCTGTTTTGACTTTGTAAAGTGTGAGAGTACAAAGGAAATGCTTGTGTGCACCTGGATACCTTGGGCTTCCCTCGTTAACATTCCATAAAACTCGCAAGAGACAAGCCAGGACGCCACATGCACAATAATTATTAAGTGTGACAGGAGGTGGCACATTAAGGGCCCTTTGATTTGAAGTGAGACCGTAGAGGATGAGAAAGGCCAAACTTTTAACATGTGAAGGCCTCCCGAGGAAGGGAGGGGGGAAGGGGAGTAGCATGTTCCCTTCATCCATTAAATATTTCACTTTTTCTTCCTTGTTCCCTATCGATAAATTCCATAATAAGGCAACGTCCACACATATCGCGATATTTTTGAATCCGCAACTTTTTCTTTCCGGCTACAGCTTCTATACACACGCACGCGGCGAATTCGGCAGTGAATCTGGATATTTTTGCTACTTGTGGATGGGGAAATTTTTGAATCCGGAAACAAAACGTTGCAGATTAAAAAATATCCAGATACCTGTGGACAGGGCTTAATCTCTTTATTTGCACTCATGGGCTTGCTTCACTCACCCAATTTTTTCCACCCTCGCTGGAAGCCTGTTTGCAGGCTAGGTCCAAACAACTTACTGACTTGATTGATCTCTCGAGTTATTAACGACAATACAGACACTGATTTGTCACGCAATGTTCACTTCTCAAAATAGATGGCGTGACGTGAGTTTACCGAGCTCTTAAATTACCCACTAAACATTTAAAACACTTGCCAACGCAAAAAGTTCAGGTAAGGAGTTGATTTTCCCTACTTTACTAACCTATTTTAACATTACGGTTAAAAAAAGGTTATAAGATATCCCTGGCACGCTATGGCAAAGGGGTCCCTTTACAGCGCACAGTTTTACATGTCGAATAGCGGGTTGTCAGTAATAAACCTTCCTGAATGTCTTTATGAATTATTAAATATTCCTTTGCAAAAGTCAAGCCGAAAGACTCAGCAAGTAGAATTGCTGACACTAGCCTCGTATCATTTCACCTGGAGATTTTCAAGTTATGTGAACACCGTGGCTAGGCTAATACTCGAACCAGCCGTCGAACGCCTAAATGTTCATTACCGTTCGTTCAGCAAGTTCATCAACTCGCTGAAATGGATTGAAAACCATAAAAAAGTTTGGCGTAAAAGATGTATTACATCTTCTTACCTTTAGATGTCTGCCTTTTTATGGTTTCTGTTTTTAAATCTGCAACAGAGGATTCAGTCATCTCACAAAAGATGCATCAAGGCGGAAGTGATTCGGTGTGTGAAGGCTCACGGGAAAGCAAACTTAAAAAGAGGAGGAGGGAGGGGATGGAGGGGAAGGAAGCCACATAGTGTTACAAGCTATAAGCGTTACCTTTTCGTGTAAAATGGTTCATTCAAAGTTACTTTATATATACGATTTCTTAACTCTGAAATTAAAATAGGGCGTTTGAACGACGTCTGTTTTTGTCTTTCGTCTTTGAAATCACAAAAACAGGAACGTTGACTTGTATTACGTTGCCCCAGTACCTTGCGTGACAGCTTTCGCGCACGCTTCTTGAGTAGGAATACATCGAAAATCTTCTTTTCGGGTTTACCTCGTCATAACACGGGGACTGAATGTGGCCTCGTACTGATTTTCACCTCATTCGTTATCGTATTGTTTACGAAAAGTCTGCATACGAGCCAAGTCCAATGGGACATGTTCCCGCAACATTGTTACATGTGTGCAAATGTTGTAATTTTGTCCCTGCTACATGTCCCCGCTACACGTCCCTGTTACATGTCGCCTCAGTGTGTACTACACACGTTTTTGTCGCTGCAGCATGTCGTTACAACATGTCCCTGCAACATGAACTCTCGTGTCTGGCAACCTTAATAAAGGTCCTAGAATTGTTCCCTGGGGGACACTACATTTGACCAATTTTTGAGTAGACATAAAGGAGTTCATTAGACAAGTTTGAGTGCGATTGCTTAAATATGATGCAAACCATTTGTGACACAAACCGCGTATCCCACAGAATTGCAATTTTTGTAATAGAATGTTGGTCAATATTGGGATCGACGGTGTCGAAAGCCTTTTTCAAATCCAGAAAAACAACGGCATTGACGAAACCGTGATCAATATTAATGACCAATTATCCGTAGCTTTGAGTATAAACGCAGTAACCGTAGAGTCTAGAGAACGAAATCCGGATTGATAACGAGAGAGAGTCAGGGCACTCCCTCAATAATTTAGCTGAAATATTATCTCGTCCGGTAGCTTTAGACCTACAAAGTTTTCAGAGCAGAGTAAAAATATGTGCCGATGTTGTTTCCTCAAAGGCGAACTCCTTGACAACTCCTTGTCAGTTGCGCAGAGAAATTCTTCATATGTGGGCTCAACATTCTCAACATTTCGGCGAAGGTTAGGTCCAGTTTCAGTGAAGAAATTATTTAATAATTCAGCAACGTCTACTTGACTCTTCGATTTTTGCCCTTGATATTGTATTTTATTTATAAAAGTTTTGGTTGACTTACGAGATGACAGTTCGTTGACCGTTTTCCAAGTTTTGCGTTGATTTTGGCTCAACTGTTAAAAACAATTTTATAGTAGGCCTTTTTAGCAAACTTGATTTCCCGATTTTCTCGATTTTTCGTTTTTCCAAACTGGTTCCAGGTAGACAGATCTCTGGTTTTAATAGCTTTCCTCTTAAGCCGGTCTCCAAAGTTCATCCGCTTATTTCATACGATAGTGATTCAAGGAGACTTGGAGGGCCGAGTTCGTTTACTCTTCAGTGGGGCACGTCAGTTGCAAACACTTATAAATAAATCTCTCCATTTTTCCCACATATCATTGGGGTCGTGAAATTCAGTTTTATATCGTCCCACGGTTGTGTCAAAATGTCGTTTCGAAAATTAGTGGAGTTAAAGTGTTTAAATTGCCTGTAATTGATTAAATTAATTCCTTTTCAAGGAGCGGGAATTGAAATTTTACGGAATACATAGACTAAGCTGTGATCGCTTGTGCCAACGACGGTCAGACACCCCAGAACAGATAATATTGCCTTGATGACTAGTGAAAATAAGATCAATTAAGGTGTTTGATGACGGTGTGATTCAAGTGAGCTCATCGATTAATTGTTTCAAACCATACATTTCGGTCATACTTAAGAGGGTCCTTGCATGAATATTATCACTTGATAATTAGCTCTTATTAACTTAGCAGGTCTGTATCGGAGAATCTTGACCGAGGTCGTGAGTACGGACCGAACGCAGTGAGGTCTGTACACACGAACGAGGTCAAGAGTGTCCCATATAGACCGACTAAGCTCGGTTAATAAGATGTTTATTATATGGCAAACAAGAAAAATTTAATTCGTTTAATGTACCTGGTTTGTACTAGCTGACACTTTGATTGAGAACGGCGATGAGCTGAACTTAAAACTGCCAAAGTTTGCTCTTTTCTTTCTGATCTGTTTTTTGATACTTCCACTAATATTTTTAGAAGAATATTGTCAATTTTCTTGTACTTTAGCTTGCAACTTTTTAACAGCTAAACATTACCGGTCTAGATGGGAAAATCTAGACCGCGGTCAATATCGATTTCAACCAATCGAATTCGTGAATTTAGTAGTCCCCAGTCCTTGTGAGACACAGCCATGTAATAGTTCGCCACTAAATTTTCTCCGATTTTTACACCCCACCAAATCTACCAGTAACAGTCCTGTCACAACGGATCACATCATAGCCCTCAACTTTTACGTTCTGGTCTGAAATTCCCCCATCTAGTCTTGTCTCATTGATAGCCAGCAAATCCCCGCAGTTATAATTTAAAAGAATACGAAGTTCATCTACGTGTTTCAGTAGACTTAAGGTAGTCATTTTAAACCCACGGCCCTTGGGAATTATAGAATCTGAATTGCACGGGGAACTAGGTGGGTTTAAAATGAAATCAGAAGTCGCCCCACAGACAATGAATGAGAATTAAATCAACGGAAGATATGATTAACTAACTTACTTTCTAAAATGGTGATACCCTTCTTGTTAAGATGAAGCTTATGATTGTTTACGCACGATTCATCAATGTTAGGGTGTTTAATAAAACCCCATTCAGTTTGGTTACAAAAGGATTTGATGACTTTGTTACAGTCGGTTTCCTTTTTACCCAGACAATCCTCATCATATCGCCGCATCAATGCCGAGATCATGACTTTGGTGTCAGGAGAGGAAGACGAAAGAAAGAGTGAAGAATGATCCTTAAGATCATTGGTACCAACATGGCGTACAATGAAGGCTGTAAATAATGTTTCATGTCACCAACTGTAGCACTAAGAAAGCTACGGACACTCACTCGTCGCTTCGCCGCGCGGCTCAATAGGGCATTTCACAGGTTGTAGTTCCCCATCATGCCCAGGGCATTTGATCCCAAAGGGTTGCCTGGGGGTGGGGCATTTGATGATTTAGTCAAGTACAGAGAATTATATATTGGTACTTTTGAAAAACGAAAGCCGGCTGCTTTATTAAGGTTTAACCCTACGTAAAGAACGTAGGTGTAAATTCCTTTTCTAAGATTTAACCCATTGGAAACTGGCTCGTGCCTTACCACCAACCCCAAGACAAACAGGGCCTGGAAGGTTTAAAAGAAACCTTCGAAGGTAACTTACTGACATTTTTATAATAGAAAAAGCTCGTATTTTTGTTTGAAGGGATAAGCCTTCTCCCAGTGAGTGTTCTCTGTTCGTATTTGTCTTTGAGGAGACCGGTGCGCATTAGCTTTAAAAATGTTTTAATTAATTTCAATACGCTTTGTAAATACCATGCCATAAAGTTGAGTTCATGAATAACAGTCAGAATCAAGGTCGAGGTAAGTGTTATCAGCCGAAGCCGAAGGTTGAGGCTGATAACACTAACCGAGACCTTGATTATTTCGGATGTCACAAAAACCGAATCTAATTATTGTTTTATTATAGATTGTTTTAAAGAAAATAACGACAAACGCATTATCGCACCGAACACAGTTTATTTTCGACAAGCCATGTTTTTACTTCGCTTTCCGTGAACTTGACATTGCTCTTGGAAATCATGCTTTGCGCGCGCAACCTAAAGATTATTCACTAATCTGCTAGCAGATTAATGAATAATCATGGCTACAAATTTTAGAGTTTCGTTGTCCTAAACACCTTAAGTGAGACCAAAATCCGTGATTTACACCTCTAAACGAGACGACGAGGATAGCTAACCTTTTAAGGAAATCAAGCCGAAAGTTTATGCAATCAAACTATACACTCATCATCTTTTTTTAATTTGCCATACTGTAAATAAAAGAAAGTAACAATAACAAACAAAAAGGTGGCGAGGAGACCTCCAAAGAACCACCAGGCTTACAGCCTTGCATTTCAGCCATTTCAAATCATTGCCAGCTTGGCATTACCATGAGTTCCCTTTCTTTATTATAAACTTCACAGAGTATTCAGCAAACTTAACACTCCCATGTAAAGTTCCAATGTCTAAATAAAGAGAAATTACAAACCCTTTTACACATGGTTACGCCCTAGGTTGTATGAGGGTTTAAGTTGGAAACACCTCGTAGAGCATAATAAACAGTACCACATGAAAGTATTGCTCAATAGCTTGCATTTGAATGGTCACATACTAGGGTTTCATCCACAGACTTAAAAGTCAGAACCACCTAGTACGGCAAAATAAACAGTACCATATGTAAGTATTGCTCAATAGCTTGCATTTGAATGGTCACACGCTACATATCCTTTATATTCTTTAATAAAATTGTCTCGTCGTTCTAGCGCCAACGGCACTAATTGGGGACAGATAAAATACAATATTATCAACAAAAATCAAAACTTAAAAACTTAAAAATCATAACTCACAGCATTTTTCTTAAAACTACCTAAAATACAATTTTATTTACAATATATTTCTTAGACAGTAAGAGCTAAACTGGTTTCAATCACAAAAGTCAAAGTTAGAACCACTTTGTGCAGCATAATAAACAGTACCACATCAAATTACCGCTCGATAGATTTCTTATGAATGGTTGCCCTGTGTTTCATCCACAGACTGAAAACCTTTTTGACAGATAAACAGTGCAGGGATCACCTTTTTGTTTGCAAGCAATAAGCCTTTTGCAAAAAACGATCACAAGAAACTAACTCCGCCACACATGATGGTAAACGTGACAGGTTCCAAAACAAAGCATCTTCAGCTGGTCAAGCTTTGTAACAGTGTCCAAGATAACTAGCATACTAACCGGTCTACCAGTCTACCCATCTACCAGCGAGAAAAGTACAGTCTACATTGAATCAATGTCTAGTTCACAGTACCAAATAAAACCAATGTACATAGCTGTAATCAGGAAATAAGCTTAAAACAAAGAACACTTATTTGTATACTAAAGATCACATATCCTTATGAAATAAAAGAAAATATATTGAACTTGATGTGGACAACATTTTTAAAGATATGTTCATAATTAACGAGGACAATAATTGAAAATATACACAAACCAGTAGAAGTTTACTTGATTAGTGCAGGTTGATTCTCCCAGGCAGCCACTTGGTGCTGTCACGCTGTCACGCAGCAGTCGGGTATGAAGCATTGCAGACGATCCCCCAAAATGGCTGCACCCGTGGGGGGAGGGGGGGGGGGAACTGGGGACTCCCATATAAAGAGGACGGGCTGCTCTTCTGAAATTTTGAAAAGGAACTCCTAAGAAGTACCAAACCTGTTTTGTGGGCGTGGCTTGACATTTTTTTTCACCCTAAGGGGTACCAATTCTAAAGCAACATGTTGAAGGGGCAGTATCACTCTCCTCCATGGACTACCGCCTTGCCGTGGTGGGGGAGCTTGCGGCCGCTGGGGACGTACTAGAATGGACGCTTTCAAGTTTGTGATCTTTGAATGGCGTTGACAAGCGGAGAGCCAAGCACTCAACCTCATGGAGGCCGTAGAAACAATACCGGCTGTGAGGTTTTTAGCTCGTGCAGCAGCAGAAAAAGCGAGTGGGAGAAGTCTCAAAGAAGAATTCGGCTTGAAGAAAATATCCACAAGTCATGGTTACAAGCCAAACTTGAAGCCGGTATATATAGAGCGTTTTCACGTGACGTCATCAAATTCTTTAATCCAAAACTAAAGAGCTACCAAAGTTTTTATCCTCGTCAGGCATAAGAGGTACTAATTTTCTATCTGTTTACAACTTTCCAGCTCAATAGCGTCCATCGTTTGGAAACCAGCGCATTTTGAATTTCAGAGCTATGGCGGTGCGTGACATAGAAGCTACAATCGCGTTTGTCGAAAAATATGTATTTATCTCGTGATTTTTAGCCATTTAAGACGTTATAGTATTTGGAAAAGTGCTTATTTAAATGCTTGCTTGTTCAGTGCAGATAATCAGGCTCTTAGATAACCAAAGTAAGTTCCAGCTAAGTACATTTTCCAGCCGTCATACTGGCGTGCCAGAGAGGAACACCAATATGGCGGCTCCATTCTAGGCTCTGTAAATTTGCGCGGAACATTTCCACGAATATCTCAACTTTGGGGCAACGCACACTTCTTAAACTTACAGAACTGTCTTTATTTATCTTCTGTAGTATCACAATTTCTTGACTTTATCCACAGAATGTTTTTTGATTTTATTTTTTATTGCGTGACAATGAAAACACTCTATCGTTCTTCAAGTTACTATGTGAGCGCTCCGAGAGGCAGATAGTCGCGCATGCGTAGCTTGCGAGACTGTCCCTTGACCTGACAATGACGTTTTTCGGCTCGACACCCTAAAAGGTAGTGCGAACTTTCCTGCTGTGGGACCTTTTGAGGCTGAACACACTAAGAAGTACTAAATCCGCTTTTTTTGACCCCTAAAAGGTACAACGAGCACCCCTGTCCCTTTCATATGGGAGTCCCCCCCGGGGGGGGGGGGGCTGCATAGGAGACTGTGCTAACCAGATACACTTTGATCTGACATTGACATGTCAATCTACCTATCAATCAGACGACCAGACAACCAGACGAAATCAAAACAAGAATAAACCAAAATTGATAATAATCACAGGGCTGCTCTTGGCTTTCCTTTGCTTAAACTCGGCTAGTGGTCTATTTTAGTTCCCTGCATTGGTTTCACTTTGCAGCATACAAAGAACAAGAAAATTTCTAACTATTAAGTAGAGAACTCCATGAAACCAAGGCCAGAATAAATATAAGGACATGACCTAAAAATTAACAACTCTAACAAAACCGAGCTTTTGTTAAGCTTCCAAAGTAAAAAAAAATTGCTTGCTTCTTACATGTATTATTTAGGGAGATGGGTGGGGGTTGATTATTCGACAGAGATGATTATTTCATATATTTTCACCAAAAGGGAGCAATTTATTAATCAGTGAAGCCTTGGAGCCGATTGGCCCATAGCTGCCGGAGCTTATCCCGGTTTCTGTGGCATGAAGTTGCTAGCAGTATTTCTACTCCCCCTGGGCAGGATGCTAGTCCATCACAGGTCACTCCCCCGCAATTTGTTAGGTTTCCCCAACAATTCGCCGGTACCCATTTATACTCCTGGGTGGAGAGAGGCACTGTGAGAGTAAAGTGTCTTGCCCAAAAACACAACACAGTGTCCCCGGCCAGGGCTTGAACCCGGACTGCTCGATCTGGGACGAGCGCACTAACCATGAGGCTACAGAGGGTCAGCTATTATTCGAAAAACTACGGAACAGAGCTCAGTATAAAAACACACCCTCTATTTGGGCTAAATATTTTTTAACACAAATAAGTGGCTGTACTGGATTGGCCTCAAGCCAAAGGCGATAAAACAACTGAGAAAATGACTTCATTAAGAATGACTGAGAGCAGATCAATTTATCATTAATTTTCAATTTGCACTGCAGTACAAATTAATATAACAGGCACGTTCGCAATTTTCTCAGTCATATAATAAATGAGTAGTCGTATGAAAGCTTGAGCAATAAAGGATTTCTTCTACAATATGTACTCATGATGATAGAAAATTCTCTCAAATTTGGAGGGAATTTTAAAAAATCACTGGTAGTGTATATCCTTAATTGCACTCAGCTCCCGTTCAAGCAATTACCTATACGTGTACATAGTTGCATATAGTTTTGTTTCAGCTCCTTTGGGGATACAAACTATTTCAGCAGTAAAATATCTACAGGTTACGTAAATTAGGAACAATTCCGTTAACTACAGTGTGTATGCAAATTCTACTTTTAGTATTAACTTAAATTTCTTTTCCTTCTTCTTAAGTGTAATTATTTAATACAAAAGAGAAGTTATGGTTACATTTGGACTAAATCTAAAAATAAGCCCATGAATTGAGCTTACATTCCAGGGCAGGAGCCAGGTATTCTGAGAAAGAGACACTCATCTGAGAATCAGGGGGTAATTTTGGAGGAGTCTTGCTACTACAATCTTATTTAAATTGTCAGTCAGAACAATTTTATTTTATGTTGGTTGACTTCCTTTTTCTACACACTATCTGAAGTCAACTGGTGTGAATTTAACATGCTAGGTATCAAATACCTCTTTAAAATAAATTTTAAAAATCTATAGCTCATTTGATTTGTCCCTCTGTGTTAATTGCTGCGTACAGAGAATGTTTACCTTGTTGTCAAAATAATTGGTGCTTCCGTCAATCTTATCAGCTCCATCAATATTTCAGCCTCGTTAAGGTCACTGACATCTTCTACGACCCCAGCTTCTCTGTAGGAGGACATTGCTTCTTCTTCATCAGGAATCATCTCCTTGTCTATTCCTTTTGGATTGATGACACGGCTGATGAAGTCATCTAACCTTGACATGAATACATTTAAGTCTCTTAAAATGTCTTGTGTAGAGACTTGTCCACATTCTCCCAACACTACCAGCTCATTTGGATATTTGTGACATAATTTGACAATACAATCTAGGAATTGTATGAAAGAGCACAACTTGTTGTGGTAAACATGAACTGCCTCTTTGAACTGACCAGCTGTCTGCTGAAACTCAGTGAATAACTGAAGTAGTTCTGTTTTGTTCGCTGAACACAGATCACTGAGCAATTCTGATACAGATATAACAGATCCAACTAGGAAAAATGGTAACCCTACTGCAATGGTAAACAATTGAGTAATTAAGCCTGCCACCTGAACACCACTCCCAACAAGTAATGTGGAAGTATGCTTGCGTAGACATTCGCGATGCTTTTTTACCAACTCGCAGCTAGCAGCGACATGTTTTTGGATATCCATCAATCTGCGCAGCTGGTCCCCAAGTTCACCTTGCAGTGTTTTAGCCTGTTCATATTTCAGGAGTATTTCATTCCTCCCAGCTTCTGACTCATAATGAATACCACTAACTCCTGTGACATCTTCAATTTCTTTCAGCCCCTGAAAACCAGAACAAAATGGCCTGACTTAATGCCAATAACTGATTTAGCAAAAAAAAAATCGAGAAACAAATTCTCTACAATTCATGTTACATTCATTCATTTTCTGGACAAGCATAGTTTAGCATCAGTTATCTCACCATCACCTCTGAGGCTCCAACTTGCAGACTCAATCCCGTACTGCTCAGATGTCCCGGAAGAAGAGCTGCAAGACATGAATTTTTCTTAATCAATCTTACCCCTTGTAGCAGGACGGGAGAGTTCACTTTTTTAGAATATTTCCAAATTTCCAATTCATGAATTACATGTATTAACTGAAAGCTATCCAGACCAGGTATTTGGCTAATTGGGGGTAGTAATTTTCAGCCATGACACGCATGGAAACAAAAATGTCTTGTTTATCAGTAAATTGTCATCAATTTCCCCTTGTTAAGTGCACAGTGCACTGTTGGGATGGTTAGGGGGCTGCCACCTGCTAAACTGCTAAAGCCCTTAAATGCAAATTGTTTAAAATGTGCTCTACCTACATATTACTTCTTTGTTAATTAAGTGTTAAGTGTATAATTATTTTGTTACAGATATCTCCCTGCTATCAACAACAACAACAACAAAAACCTTTATTAACGTGTCTGGGGTATTTAGCATTGCTGCTAATTGGGGACACACAAATGAATGTTTGAAAAGTAAACATTCGTTTAGCTACATTTCCATTTCAATCTGCGAACTGGGAAACTATGCAGTGACAATTAAGCGAGAACTCCACTGTTGTGGGAAATATTTCAGTCCATTCTTGCATCTCAATCAGCTGGAACTCAACAGATGTCAGCATGATCACTTCGCATAATTTTGCAGTCTTATCTACCTGTGTGCAATGCATGGATTGTAGGGGGAAAAAAACTTAAATTTAGATTATAAAACGGTCTAAACTTAAAGTTCAGCAAATCAAAATAACAACAAACTCGGTTCTGTGACCATTGAATTATCAAGTTACCATAGTCTATTTTTGTCTCAGTCAGGTGAAAAGCTGTCATATATAAATAACATATCAGAAATGATTTCAAAAATATGCGCAGTTCCAGAAAATATCCATACTCACCCTGTAGAAGAGATTGGAATTTCTTGGGGAGTAAGGAGCCGAGTTCTCTAAGACATTGCTGGAAAGTAGTATATCAAAAACGAGTGCAAGTGTTTCATTAGGGGTTCCAAACACCGAGAAACAGATGAAAGCACGAGGCCGCAGGCTGAGTGCTTTTATTGCTTCGAGGTGTTTGGAACCACTGATGAAACACAAAGCATGAGTTTTTGATATAACTTCTCAACGAAACAATAAAAAATATGCAGTGATACATTTTTTCCCATTGTTCTCCCCAAATGAATGAACGATAATTTATGCAGTGATGCAATTTTGCCATGTTACGTAACATTACGTTAACATGCATGATTAACTGTTTGGTTGCAGTTGGTATGTGACCCGGGGGAAGGGGGGTACTTTGGGAATTTCTGGGTCGGGATGTGCCGCTGTGACCCTGGAACCCTTAGCCTATACCAGAGCTAGTTCAGCTGAATTTTGCTAACCTATACTAGAGTAAACTCCCCAAATCCCCCAATCTATTGACACTGTTGAGGCTGATTTGCGTAAATTTAAACTTGTCAATTTGATTTTTTATATTTTTGAGCGGCAATTTCTGGTTTCCTTACTCTAGATAAAATCTTCAACCAACCAGTCAGTTTTGTGAAAAATGATACCCTATTCTAGACCCAAACGCTCTGATTTATATACCCTATCCTAGAGTAAACTGCTTGAAAACCATTCCCTTCACAGCGGTACATACCTATATAGCCCATATATGGCAGTGCCCCCCACCCACCCACCCACCCCCCCCCCCCCCCCCCAGGTATGTGACCATGAGTGAAGATGGCGAGGCAAGATTTAGGGAGCTGAAAACGGTTTAAGAAGAATGCGAGTTAGTCGGAAAAGCTATTCCCTCTTCAACTGAACATAAGAACAAATGGGCGGTAACAATTTTTGACGAATGGCAAATTTCTCAGTTGGTTATAGCTCCCATTTTAGATCCAGGAGGGCTATTTAAAGACTATGATTTACATAAGGTCACACAGCTTTCTACCAGCATTGAAGAAATGGATGCAGTCATCTTGAATTAATGGCTTAACAAGTTTGTGATGGAGGTGGCCAAGAAGTCGGGGGAGAGATATCCACCAAAGACCGTTTATGGAATAATTTGTGGTATCTGATGCTATCTGGAGGAAAGGAATGGTGCAGACGCGTTAAATTCTCTTGATAATAGCAACTGAAGGTGAGGTTGCTAGCTATCATTTGTTCGATAAAAATGTACACCTATGAAAGTTATAGTTCTTTTTATCATTTCGCTCAAATAATATTTAGGTCATTTTTGGAATTGTTGTTAACGATGTATTAATTATTGAAAAATACTAATTAAAATGTAAGTGTTTGATCTGAGATCAAAACTATGTTTCAACTCGAATCAAAACCCTTAAGATTTTCATCCAAGTATTCACTGGGTATCAAGGATCATGCATGTGACCCAAATATGCCTCATTTATCGGCTGTTGTCCTCATAAATAATTAATGAGTTTGAGAAATGTCAGTCGGTCATCGGAAATTGATAGCCCTTTTTACAGTTTCCATTGCCATATTGGATTTCTAACCACGCACAAGGCTGCCAGTGACCCGTGAAAAACAAAAACAGTAGACACAGCTCATCAGGGAAGGCTTTCAATGCCTAATCACCTCGCAAATGGTGCTAGTTCACAAGGATAATTATGCAGATTTCAACACTAGAGGATATCCAGAAGTTAAAAGTGAAGGATTTAAGAGACATTTTGCGTTCTAATTTGGAAACGACAGGCAGAATGAAAGATGACTTAGTGTTAAAAGTCTATGTATTACTCTCACGAAATGTGTTATGATCGACCGAGAATCAACAGCAAAATGCCAATGATAGTGATGACAATTACCAGGAGACTGTGGAAAATCGAGGCGACTTCAAGTATGATGACGTTTTAAGACGAATCTCTGCTCTTGGATGGTCTACTGATCTGCGCCAGCTTCCCGAATCGAATTTTATTCAACTCAACAATTACCTGGTTGTGTCAATTCACAAATACCACCACAACGTGCTCAAGGGAACAAATTAGAAGAAACTAAAATCTAACCAATTTTTGTCTGAAGGGAACGTTAAAAGGCTTGAAACCAAGCATAAGTTAGTGTCAAATGGCCATTTTTGCATGGGGTCCCACTAACTTGAAGGGAATAAAATATTTTGACCTACCGGTACTTTTTGGCCAAAATCATTTACTCACCAAACCCAACATTGGTGCCAAGTTTGAGCAAAATGGTGATTTAAGGTGTATCACCTCCTGCTTGGTTCTGCCTGGTTTTCTCATGGACACACTCTCAAAGATTTTTTAATTTTGAGTCCTGGACTCTGACAGCTTGAACCATATTTGATAGGTAACTCATGAAGCAGAAGTGTTCATCTTTCCTGTACTTCTGCCAAATAAAGTACTCTTCAGAAATCGTCCTATAATGCATTGCGTGAATTGCGATATGCTGTTAGCACTTCATGTTCATAATTGCCATTAGCAACTGCTAGTCATAGATGATAAATCAAATTTAAATGCAGTTTGGAACGATTTGTATTGAAAATCTTTATGCTAATGAATTTCATTATGCTGATTAATATTATTATGCTAATAAATTATGCTAATTAATGTCCGGTCAAATTGAAAAATTATTTCCAGCATTGCTAAGACCAAAAAATTTAAAGAAATGAAGGATAAATTATTGGGGGTTTTGGAAAATATCCCTTCCACTGGGGAGGTATGGATAGTTTCTGGAACTACACAATTCCAATTCCAATTTGTGCCACATAATAAAAATACTGCAGTAGATATCAGTGCAACATTATTGAAAACTAAATGTAATGTTCTGGATAACCGCATTGATGATAATTAAATTTAAAGGAAAACAGAAAACTCTCAAGCAACATAGTGCATGGCAATAGATTATATATGGTGAAGAAATTACAGAACAATAACAATGGCAGTAATAAGTATAGGTAATCATATGAATGCCACTGCAATTAACGATTTACACTAGAGCCATGATGTGTTTGTTTTTGATTCCTCATCCACCATTTTGAAAATTGAATAGCAGGAGTCAAGGTGGTGAACACTTGACTTGTACTGCGCATGTCCAGCTGTTTTTGCACCCTGTCCAAGCCAATTAGAATGTGTCAATGACGGAGTTTAAAAGTAACAATTTCACAGCAATCTCATTCGTGGACTCGCATTTTGCTTCTATTGTTTATCCATCATGTCTTGCAATTTCTTATACAGAAATCTTCGCTTTTGTGGATTGTATTCATCTCTTAAGCTACATAGTGGGCGATTTTGTACGGTCTTGGAGTTTCCAAATTTGAAAGCAAGCGCAAGCGAATTAATTTTGTCACTACCCTCTTCTGGCACAAAAAGTGACGCAGAATTACCAGTGAATTTAATCGCTGATATCTGATGTGGCAGCCTTTACAGATGCTCCTTTCTTCTGCTTCGAAAAATGTGTTTTCCATATTCTTGTACCACAAAAAGATCGATGAATTTCTTGTTTAGTTTTCAATATATAAATATCTGCACTCAGTTCGGCTCACCCAGTAGGCCTGTTCAAAGGCTATTCCGCTATCGTTTCTCTTTTCCCTTTTCTTCTTTTCCATTTATCTGCTGATTCAATTCATAAGCTGATGAATGTTTCACGGCAGACTTTGCATTTCCCGATGTAATATTTTCTGTAAATATAAACACTGCACCGTTCTCCCAGGAAGCCGTCCTGTAGCATTCTTCGTCATGAGACTTTGGTGAGTTCTAAGGGCCTCTTCATATGAGCCAGGTCAATGGGGCTGGCTCGGTTTCCGAGATCTTGTCTCGCCACTCTTTCCTTCGTAAAAATTTCAATGTGTTCATGAGAGAAGCCAGGCTGACCCGGTTAATTACTGAGATCTCGGTTGTTGCGACCGAGATCTCGGTAACCAGGATGAAAATTTTTTGCCGTATGAACACTCCAGCCTGGCTAACCAGGACCAAATTTTTTTGACAAAATAACTTCGCTTTCGCAACATAGCAGCCAAAATGGCATAATTTTTGTCTTGTATGTATTTCCACTTGAGTAAAGTTACAAGAGTCCACAAAGCTAACAACAGTCGTGAACGATACAAGTTTAATAAGTTCCACTATTTTGGTTGTTTCTTGGATTTCATCCCTGTTGACCGGGCTGAAATTTCTCGTATGAACAGAACACAAAATTTGTCCCGTAACCGAGCCAGCCCGGTTACCAAGCTCACATGAAGAGGCCATATAAAGTCTTGTTTCATTGGTTGTTGGCATGGTCATTTCAGTGAGGTGCGAGAACTGTGAATTTCTTTCGAAGTCGAAAATTCAAGGTTTATTTTTGCGTGAATTAACTTTGTTCAAATGAATTAATAGGGTATGTACTATAGATTTATTGGATTTTTATGAAACATGGCCAGAATGTTCACCAGATATTAGCACACGAAAGTGTGTGAGGCTTTTACGAAAATCGAAATAGTTTTCTTGTGATATCCCATCGAGTAACAGCGGTCAGAAAATTTACTATTGTCCAACTTTAAAAGGGATTTTCTAAACAACCAATAGAAACATCTAAAAAGCCTCACACCCTTTGTTAGCCCATCATCTCCTGATTGATATAGTCCAGTCAGTTTGGATGTCCGCGGTAACACAAACGCTGGTAATTCAGTTTAGCAAGTAAGGTCATTTTTGCGTTTACAGGCTTGTGCGTGCCTACCAAAACAAAAATGCCGAAATAAATTGTTATTTTCAGATTCTACGGTTTACTGACTTCACAATGATAAATAGTTTACCGTTGTTTTCTTTAAAGCAGCGCACAAAACAAAATATTTCCCGCAAGGCACCCCTGAAGGTCTACAGTAACCTTATGGCCAAGCTGACTGGGAGACCTGCATAGCTTATTTAACTACATGTCACCTAGTGTGTATGTAGTTGACTGGGCTACATTCTCTACATCACAGTGCATATTCTGCACTATTAAGCACTTAATGACTGGCCCCAAGGGAAACAGTGAGTTTTGTTTTCCTGAGACCCTCAATGTTCCCCGAGGCTTTGCCTCGGAACATTAAGGTCAAGGAAATCGAAGAAATCGTTTGCTTGACGCCAGCTGGCACATAATTTGCCGCGGTTTCAAGGAGCACAACCTGATCATGTGCTAGTCGAAAGTTCAAGTTGTTGTTTCCCTAGGGAGTTAGTGAGTTTTGTTCGCCCTAGGGAGTTAACAAGTTTTGACCCACATCACATGACACATTCTCCTCTAATTGGAAAACATATTTGGGTTGGGAGGTATAACAATAGAGATTGCCTTACTAGTTAAACTAACCTGTAGCTGATTGAGAACTTCCAGATGTGGAGCCAAACCTGTTTATCAATTCCTGCACTTCACTGACTTTGTACAATGCATTTGCCCCTTGTGTCTTTTCCTCAAGCAATCCACAGATGCCTTTTAGACATGTTTTAATTTCATCAAACCTTTCATTAGTTGTAACTGTCAGTTCCTCTAAGGATTTCTTGACATCCATGTCATTTCTATACCAATCCAGCAGTTCCTGTACATTTCTTTCATCCTCTGTTGTGAGGGGATCCCTTAAAAACTTATCAATGGCCTCCTGCCACTCATGCTTCTTTGCAGGGCTGACATGACCTGCAATTCTAACAAGAGCTCCACTTATTTCCCGCCACAGTGATAAAAAATCGAAGTCATCTGTGACCTCCATTTGTTGGTTCACATGACCATACACCGCGTTGCGGTAATGCTTAATTCTCACTAAATCTGCAGCTAAACTGTGGTCTGTACTTGTTGGCAGGGCATCCCAGCCTGTGGCAGGAGGGACGAGGTTGCATATTGTCCTCAGCAACCTGAACAGCAGAGTAATATCAAAATCTGCTGACTTGCCGTACACCCCTGGGGAAGGGTACAGACAGTCCCACTGTGGCTTAGTAAGCTTTGCTGCTTTGAGTTGTTTCTCTGTAGTTGGATGTTTTAGTATTGTGGGAAAATTGCTTGGTGGGCAACATTGATCAAAAATCTCTCTCAGTAGTGTAGTGCCTCCACTTATCAACAGTCGTGAAATACGTTGAAAATTTTCTTTTCCTCTTGTTGAACGGAGCACTTCATCTGGGTCTGGGGCGGTGGCCATTTTGTGCTTCAGTCTAAAGTGAAAATATGAAGTTACTCGAACTTGGTATGTTGGAATGGATTGATATCATTTAAGAATTGATTTAGGTTATATATTATATAAACACGAGCGTTTTACTGGAAAATACACCACTCATAAAATTCATACGAAACCACATCTGGGACTCGGGTGGTGTATTTTCCATATCCTCACTAGTGAAGATATTGATGACTTCACTGATACAGTGGAACCTTGATATAACGAAAGGTCAAGGGACTGGCAAAATATGTTCGCTATAACGAGGTTTTGTTATATATCGAGGTTCTTTTCCATACATTTTACTATTACTAGGGCGAAGAATATTGTTCGTTATAATGAGGACTTCGTTGTATAGAGGTTCGTTAAATTGAGGTTCCACTGTATAATGTTTGACCCTTTCAAAAGGGTCAAACATTAAAAAACGGTACTTATATTTAGTTGGTACATGATCGAAACATTTTCGGATCTTCCTTGAAAGTCTACGGTGT
This sequence comes from Orbicella franksi, assembly GCF_964199315.1. Classification (NCBI taxonomy): domain Eukaryota; kingdom Metazoa; phylum Cnidaria; class Anthozoa; order Scleractinia; family Merulinidae; genus Orbicella; species Orbicella franksi. Next base: position 2,439,362 of record NC_138159.1, on the reverse strand, counting down.
TACTTTCGTAAGTCGTTTTCTTCTTTGTTTTGTTTAAATAACTATTACTCATTAACGATTATGTAACGATTTTTTAAGTTTTTGCTATTCGTGCTGTGATTGCTGTGATCAATGCAAGTTTCGTAACATAACCTTTGGAATCATGTAATTAGAGACACCACATTTTTATCAGTTTAGTTACACCATCTACATTCTCGCTATTCTATGCTATCGCTGTCATCGCTATCGTTCTAAGCTATCGTTTCTACCATTGCTACCCTCGCAGGAGCAAGGTCAAAGTAAGTCTTTGCTACATATATTTTAGTTGTAATCGTGTTGTTATAGTTTAAGATTTATGTTCCATTGGTATCCTTGATTTATATTTTGTATCTTAGCTAGTATTAGCTTATATAAGCCTTCTGTATCGTTTTGTTTTTAGTTTGAACCACACAATCACAACCACAATGACTTCACATCACAAGATCATCTCTATTTTGTTATCCTGATTCCTATATTATTGATTCATCGCTCCTTCCAATAAATGCTAACGATGGATTTTACTGTGACCTGGTTTCTTTGGAATTACAATGTGCATTCGAGTGTTTCAAGCTCCTGTCAAGCCCTAATCTACACGTGGCTTCGCTCCTGGAAAGTCACATTCGGCAGTTTTCTTCGAAACCTTTGGAAATTTTCGGAAAATAATTATTCAGTATATATTGTTCATGTGGCCTTCTGACAATTTTTGGAAATGCGGCTGGAAATCTTCGGAAAATCATCAAAAACGTTATCAGCAGGGGCATAGCTAGGGGAGATAAGATAAGATAAAATTTTATTGTACACTCCTTAAAAGGTTTTTCAGTGAACAATATAACACGAGGTGAGATAAGTACAAAGTACACTAGTTATATATTATGTACGAAGTACACTAATTATATTTAAAAAAATAGAAAGAAAAATTTAATTTAAGAACTCGCTGAGAAGCTTTGTCTTCAGAGTTTTCTTAAAATTTGCATGACTCTCGCATAGTTTTAAGTCTATGTCTAAAGAGTTCCATAGTTTTACTATTCTGTAATAAAATGATCTCTGACCAGCAGTGGTTTTGCACAGGGGAATATTCAGTTGTTGTGAGTTTCTTGTGGTTCTGCTTGATATTTGTTGCCTTTTGACAAATTGTGATGTCATATAGGTCTGGGCGCAGCCCGTCATGCACTTAGAAGCGAAAACAGCATCTCGGAGGCAAAGCTGCTTTTTTACGGGAAGCCACCTCAAATTCTTGAGTGATGGAGTTATATGCTCAAATTTATATGTACCACTAATTATCCGCGCAGCGAAGTTTTGAACGAGGTGAAGTTTTTGCACATTACAAGCAGTGGTACTGGACCATACAATAGAGCAATAGTACAACTTACTGAAAACGAGCGCGTTGATGATAGTCACTAATAGGCCAGAGTTAAATGCGTGCTTTGCTCAACTAATCTGGGCTAATTTACTCATACAGGATGAAACTGTCGCTAAAATGTGGTTGTCAAATGACAGAGTGGGGTCGAATGTTACACCAAGATCTTTAATGGACTCTGACGGCAAGAGTTCCTTTCCGAGCAGCGAAAGCTTAAAATCAGGGAGGGTCCTGGGGTGCCGTGACCCCCCTTTTGTCAGCCTTTTTTTAAGCAAACAACCTCCAGCAGGTAGCAAAAATGACATGACAATCAGGTGAGTACCCTCACTTTGACACAGTGTGACCCCCCCCCCCCTTTGAAAAATTCTGGCTACACCCCTGGTTATCAGTATGTTTATATAATAAACAAAATAATACATGGGCGCTTGTCGATATGGAATCAACTTTATATCTCACTCCTTCCCTGTGCTCACTCGTGAGGTAAACCGTATCAAGTTGAACACTCAGAGATAATCCATTATCCTCTATTTACATTCCAGTCAGTAAATTTCTACTGTGGTGCTCATTATGAGAGGTCTGCAAAATATAGAAATGGTGCAAGGTGTAGCCCTGGGTAGGGGGACTCCCATGTAAAAAGGATGGGGTGTTCTTCAGAAATTTTGAAAAGAACCCCGAAGAGGTACTGGAAACCCTGTTCTGTGTGCGTGACTTGAAATTCTTTCCACCCCTAAGAGGTACCAATTTTAAGGCAACACATTAACCAACACTGACTTTCTTCAGCTCAATACCCTACACGCCTAGGGGGGGGGGGGCACTGCCATATATGGGTTATATAGGTATGTGCCACTGTGAAGGATATGGTTTTCAAGCAGTTTACTCTAGGATAGGGTATATAAATCAGAGCGTCTGGGTCTAGAATAGGGTATCATTTTTCCTACAACTGAGTAGTTGGTTGAAGATTTTATCTAGACTAAGGAAACCAGGAATTGCCTCTCAAAAATATAAAAAAAAAAAATCAAATCGGCGAGTTTAAATTTACACAAATCAGCCTCAATAGTGTCAATAGATGGGGGGATTTGGGGAGTTTACTCTAGTATAGGGTAGCGAAATTCAGCTGAACTAGCTCTGGTATAGGCTAAGGGTTCCAGGGTCCCAGCAGCACATCCCCACCCAGAAGTTCCCAAAGTACCCCCCCCCCCCCCCAGGCCTACACAGTACCCCGAAAGCTCCTGCTGTGGGACATCTTGAGGCTGAACACCCTAAGAGGCACCATATGCGCTATTTTAACCCCTGAAAGGTACGATGAGTACCCCTGTCCTTTTTATATGGGATTCCCACCCCACGGGAGGGGGGGGGCAGTACACTTGAAGACTGAGTCATTGTTCATCTACCCTTTGCCATGTGATCAAGCCCTTCCTCGGATATTAAAACAAAAACAATTGAAGACATATTTTTAAGAAAGCTTATGGCACTTTGGAATTTTTATAAATCTCACTTTTAGTTTAATATGTTGACCTGTTTTATGTAATGCAATTTTGAATTTCTTGATAATATTATCACCAAATGAAATTATGTCTAATATCGTCATTAGCGCACTAACTATTATTAGCTTTATTATTATCACTATCACTGTCACTGTCACTGTCACTGTCACTATCACTATCATTATCATTACCAAAATCATTATCATTACCATTATCACTATCACTATCACTGACACTAGCAGGTTTACTCATTGCTATTTGCAATGTCAAATACAGATGACCAAAACTTGATTTAAACAGATGATAAGCATGTTGAATTTCTTATCCCTGTGAATATAGATGTATCTTGGGGCCATTCTGATTGTAGAATTTAGAATTGAAAGTCTGGGCTTTTAGATGCAGGGAAATGACCGCAATTACTACTACTCCCTGAATGGGATGCTAGTCCATTGTGGGGTTACCCCCAGCATTAAATTCACCACTACCCAATTATACACCTGGGTTGAGAGAGGCACTGTGAGAGTTAAGTGACTTGCCTAAAAACACAGTACAATGACCCCATCTGGGACTTGAACTTTCACCTCTTGATCTAGAGTCAAGCTTGCTAACTGTTAGGCCACTGAGCCATCACCTTTAACTGAGTTAAAATTGTAATCATGTAAGTCACAAACTTGACAAAAAGAAAACTAATTATTAACTGCCCACTTTTGAGATCCCTTTCAGCGCTTTCACCTTCCAGTGCCAGACTCTTCCTAGTGCAGAGAAGGACCTAGGGGGATGGTGCAGGGGGTGTGCACCCCCCCCCCCCAAGATGACATGCGGCTTTCTAATACAACTGGTATTCTGCAAAAAAACCTATGTGGTTTATTGATGTTGAATGAGGTAAAACAGTGGTGCACCCCTCCTAAGAAAAATCCTTGATCTGCTCCTGTAGTAATCTCTTTTGACTTCATAAGGTGAGAGTCGAAGAAAATGCTCACAAGTACCTGCTTACCTTGTGCTAATTCCCTGCATTGATAACTACTTATTAACCAAGAGCGAGCTCTTTATGTGAAAATCTCAAACCATAAGACCTTGCCATATTGACTGAGTATTAACAAGGTTTGAGATTTTCCTGTAAAGACTGAACATTCGAGGTTAATAAGTTGTTCATTATATTGCTTTTTGCTTTGGTTTAGCAGGCAGTGATTGGTCTGTGGGCATTATAAGAGAATAATGCCCTACAATCGGCCAGAGCTTGTGTAATATATCGGCCACAAACACAAGCCATATAATAACATTCCATGAAACTTCCAAGAGACAAGTCAGGTCCATTGCACAGTAGTATGACAGGATGTGGCATAAAGGTAGGGAAGGAAATATCTGGGTCCAATTTCCCGCAGCAAGTAAAATTATGCTCTTGGGCAAATGGAAGATTAAATGATCCAGTGGGCAAGTGAAATTATCCTCTGTCAGTAGTTTTGTTAGTGATAATTTCCAGTCAAAAACAATTTCAAAACTTAACACTGCAGGCTGAGCAAAACAATGCAGAAAGCATTAATTAATTTGAAATCCAAGCATATACTTTGCTTGCATTCGTCCTCTGTTATAATTATAGTATATTACTGATCATAGACAGTACCACTGGGCAACTGGATTTCAACATTTTTTCTGCTCCGAAAGGGCCTTTTGACTTGAAGTGAGAATGTAGGGGATGACAAAGGCCAAACTTATAACATGTGAAAGTGGCCCAGGGGGAGGGGGGAGAGGGGTAGCAAGTTCCCTTGATTCTTTGAAAATTTCACTTTTTCTCTTTTGTTTTCCCTATCAATAAATTCTCTCGTTCCCTAATTTTTTTCTGTCATTTAAATTCCCTTTAGTAGTAGATATATCCCTTGTTCCCTCAAACTAATCCCACAAATATCCCTTGTTCCCTTTATATATGATGATCAATGCTCCCTTGTTCAACAAAACATCTTAGAGGCCCTCACCTGGGATGAAAATGGCCAAGGCTGAAATTTGATTTTTGCCATATTTGCTGTGAAAATGACACAAACATTATGTGATGCTGGTTTAGGTTAGAATTTAAGACCTTCATGAATATCCCAGACCAAGAGAAATCTCCACAGGGCTCGAAAAAACCCCCGTCCGGTCGTCCGGGACAAGTAGATTTTCCCTTCGGGCAAGCAACTTTCTCTCCTTACTTGCCCCATGGGCAAGCCATTCGCCGACTAAATTTTTGATAAAGATTTTGAGAAGAAAAGGTAAATTTTAGGTTCAAGGGTAATCAAGTGTTTAGCTGAAGCTTGACGAAAATTACAATTTATAGCGTTATTTTGTTGATTGCATGATGCAGGTTCACGGCTCAGAAGTGATTGCCTAGCACGTGATCAAAATCTGCCCCAATCAGATTTCTTTCAAGGATTAAAAATAGCCACGTTGGGCACAAAAACGCTGTGTTTATTTCTTAAAATTATAGCAATTTTCTGCGAATATTTTCCAGTTTCTCCGTACAAAACTTAACTCAACAATGATATATTAAAGCTGTAGAAATTGTACACGGAAAGAAGCCGCATATTTCTACCGCGAAAACGAAGCCAGCATTTTTGATGCTAAAATCCAGGTAAATCCCTGTTTTCGGTTTAACATGCAAGTTTGCTAGTGATAACATACTTGGGCCCCGCCACACGAAATGAAAATTTCTCGCACTTCTCTTCACAATGATTTCGTGGAGCTAGACAAGATGCAGGTGAACATTCAAGGAGTCAATCGCAATCTTCGACGAATTGAACAAATTGATTCAAGGCTGTATAATAACAAAGATGCGCAGCATGTAAAACAGGAACTAGGAAGTAAGTACATGAACGAACATTAACAACTTCACAAACTTTGGGACAAAATTTAATTCCTGATGACATATTTTTATCACGTTCGAAAATTTCAGGGAAAGTTGAATTTGATGCCATAAAAACATCTGGTGATGAAACATCTATCGCTCTGCTTCCCTTATACTTGTTGGGAACAAAGATCTCCATTTGTTGTTGTAGGCTTCTCACTGCAATCAAGCTGTTTTTCCACGCATCTTTCTACACAGGGCATCCAAAATTTCACACTACTTCGATGTGATTACAACAGTGTTCATCCATGTTAATTATAATTATAAACTGTACAACTTAATAAAAGTGGAATAAAGAAGTTAAAAGTTGTGGAAGTATTACAATATAATGTATAATGGTGTAAACATGAAAATGATCAGCAATAACAGGACTACAGTCAAGATGGGTTTATTACATCAAAACAACACTGTAGTTTGACTTCCATTTTTTGGGTTCATGAATTATTAATGAGTTTGAAAACTTGGGCAAGCTGGGAAGTGCCCTAGGCAAGCAAAATTTGACAGTTACTTGCCCAACGGGCAAGGTGGAATTCAAATATTTTTCGAGCCCTGCTCCAGATTCATTGATTTAACACCAGACAGTGATCTATGTGTCTAACTGGAATGCATGTTGAATTGATTTACAAAAATACCATGTACTACTATACTTCACATTCCAAATGGGACTAAAGAAAGTTTCAGGCTCAAATTAACCAAAATGTCTAAAAAGTAGCACATTCTTTCAGATGTTCCTAATATAAAAGGATTGTAAACAATTATTGGATGAGGTTTTTGTGATATCCAGAATAATCAAGGTCGAGATAAGTGTTATCAGCCTCAGCCTTCAGCTTCGGCTAACCAAGACTAACCAAGACCTTGATTATTTTGGATATCACAAAAACCAAATCTCATAATTGTTTTATCATACATTGTTTTAAAGAAAATAACAACAAGCGCATTATCATCGCACCGAACACAGTTTATTTTCGACAAGCCATGTTCTTACATGAACTTGACATTGCTCTAGGAAATCATGCATTGCGCACGCAACCTATACATTATTCACTGATCTGCTAGCAGATTAGTGAATAATCTGTAGGTTGTGCTGTTTTCCAGAATTAACTGTAGGCTTTTAGCCAATGAGAAGACAGATGGTGACTAAAATGGATAATAATGTGGCTTACCGGTAATTGACTTCTGGATATGGATGATCCAACTAGCCTGCAAACAGGCTCATGGCGAGGGAGGAAAAAAAATTTGGTGAGTGAAGCCAACTGACAAGAGTGAGAAAAGAGTTTGGCAAGCAAAGCAAGTGGGGTGGGCTGGGGGAGCCTGTAGACATTATATAATTTTGATCCTGCCATTCCATGATAACAAAATCTGATATCATGATCTGATTGCTTAAATCGCTGATTGTTAACAGTTTTGAGATAAATCTTTTACAGATCGTGACAATGGCTTGCAATTTTCATGTTTGCCAAGACCGCGAAAGATGGTGTCTGCATGGAATGCATAGTTTACAAACATGGAATTCGAGGGAGCATTGAAAAATTCTTTACAACATTTTATCCATATCTCTGGTTTAAAACTTGACAGAAGCTATGCCTAGAGACTGTGGCTCAAGAGCACGAGGGTTTCGGCATTCTACTGACCGGTTATGGGAGGAGATTATAATAATTACTACTGAGAAAAATAAAAAACATCAATTTTGACTGGTCCAATTACCTTCTTGACTGATTGGTAACAGGCCAGTCACCATTGGCGCATCAAAAATAATGTCTACAGGCTCCATCACCCTGCCCCACTCGCTTTGCTCGCCCAATTCATTTTTTTTGCGCTCAAGGGCTCGCTTCGCTCGCCCAATTTTTTCCACCCTCCTTGGAAGCCTGTTCGCAGGTAAGGTCCAAACAAGTCACTGACTGGATTGATCTCTCGAGTTATTAAACTTATGGAAGCAGTTTCGCTGCTTTAATATCCTCGCACACTATGACAAAGGAGTCATCGTATGTCGAACAGCGAGTTGTCAGTAACAAACCTTCCAAAATGTCTTAATGAATTATTAAATATTCCTTTGCAAAAGTCCAGCCGAAAGACTCAGCAAGGAGAATTGCAGACACTAACATCAGCTCGTATTGTTTCACCTGAACCAGCCGTCTCACGCCCAAATGGTCATTGCAGCCATTGCATTTGACTACCGTTGCTTCGGAAAGTTCATCAACTCACTTGAAATCACAAAAAGTGCAACGTAAAACATATATTACATCTTCATACTTTTAAATTTCTGTCTTTTTGTGGTTTCAGTCTTCTCATAAGACATGGATCAAAACGGAAGTGATTTGTGAAGGCTCACGGGAAAGCAAACTCAAAAAGAAGAGGAGAGACTGGAGAGAGGGGAAGCGAGTCGGTTTATCACATTGCGTTACAAGCTACAAGCGTTACCTTTTCTTGAAGACTACTAGTTTTCAACGTTTCTTTATATATCAGATTTTTTACCTACGTTGCACCCGAGGTCGTGTACCTTGCGTGACACCCTCTAGCTCACGCTCGTCGACAATACTAGTTCACTTGATGTAACCAAAGAAATATATTGAAAATCTTCTTTTCGGGTTTACCTCGACATGACACGAGGACTGAATGAGGCCTCGACCTGATTTCCACCTTATTTTACGAAAAGTCTACATTCGAGCGAAGTGCCTCATCAGGCCGGCGATTTTCTCTGGTTTCTGTAGCTGGAAGTGACTGGGAGTATTTCTACTCCCCCCCCCCCCACCCCCCACCCCCCACCCCCCCGCTGGATAGAATGCTAGTCCATCAAAGAGTTACCCTCAGCATTAATTCGACGGTACCCCTTAATGCACCTGGGTGGAGAGAGGCATGCAAAGCTGATGTATCGATCAAAAAGAGATAATCAACATCCCCGGGGCATTACCCGAGTAGTCGATGCGCCTCCCGGGGAGGAATTTGTCAGCAGTGATTGATGTCGTGATAAGGAATTTGACATTATATAGGAGGGGAAAGGGGAAATTGACAGATTTGCCTCGAGAAGATGGTGAAGCAGTACAAAAGGAATCAAAAAACAGCACCGTTCTTCGTTTACGTTGTGGGTCAAAAGCAATACCTTCAAAAGGTTTGTACAGTGTTTGAGGCAACTTGTGAAAATTTTAGTCACTTCTTTAGTTTAATAATACTAATTACATTACTGCGCGATAACTAGAAAGATTTTAAACTCTCCGATCCAGCCCTAATATCCCATGTTACTAGCCGACAAATCAAAATTGTTGAGTACGCTCTTTTTGCATCAGCAGACCCTGCTGCCTAGCGTATATAAATGGAAGCCTCGACGACGCCAAGGACGACGCCCAGCAAAAAATGGATTAATGTTCCACCTATGTATTCGGTAATTATCTACTCATTAGGGAGCTTAAGCAACGACGACGACGACGCCGAGGACAACGCCTAGTAAAAAATGAATTTATATTTTACAAGCCAAATTCGCGATTGTCCAGATCTGTTCGGTACGCCAATGGCTCTAAGACCAAGTTCAGACGCCGTAGTTCACATGAGCCGAATCGAATGCAAATGAGAAAAATCCAATGTTCAATGTTCAGAGTTCAACGTTCTCAAAAGTAATCTGGCTGATGCTACTCTCATCTAATATGCTATCTGTACCAAGTCCTCCTACCGTCGATGTCAGCTCATGAGTTCCTTCTCCTAGTGTCATCTTACTCTGCTCTTCTTCCGGTATCCCACTTTCCAACATTCTCATCACTACACAGAGTTCGTTACACTAACTATTTGATTTGTCAGTGATTCAGTGATGACTATATCTGCAATGTCTCTGATGAAATTTAGAAGCCGGGTCAAATTGTTTCAGTAACTCTTACGGTAAAACTCTACGCTGTAGAATCGGTATGTCCTTACCAACTCTTGGAAACTTCTTCCAAAGCTGTTCGGTTTTGTGTCCTAAGTCAGTGTCTCTTAAATACGTGTACGTATTAAATCAAGACGCAGCTGTTCTTCGTGGCCAACTTCGCCAGAGGGACGCGTGGATAGTGTGTTTTGATCGTTTTGAGTTCCATGACTTCAAAGAACAGTTGTTACTGATTTGGCGGTATTTCTAGCTGATCCTTTATTTTCATTCAGTATCTCCCGGCATAACGTGCAATGTGATCGTCTCCGTTGCTGGAATCGTCACGTGAATTATCTGCCACCGCTTTCACATTCACCGTCAGGACGTCTTAGAATCACCAGGACGTCCTAGAATCAAATGCACGGTCGACTCTTCCGGAATGTTGTAGTCATTCAAAGTGCGGAGATCTTCGATTTCCTTGCCATGAAAGAAAAGTTGTTGCTGTTCAGTTGGTATGCCCAGTTCGTCCCTTATTTTCTTCTTCACATCATGGACATATCTCTCCGGTACAAAGTCTAACGTGATCACGGTCTTCCCAGTTCGCGTTTTCACGAAAACGTGCGCGTCACCATCACGGTCAGCAGAATCTTTTACAGCCAAGCGTAAGGTTGATCCAATCTGATTGTTATAGCCACTCAGAGTGCATTGGTCACTAAGTTCCTTGTCGTCGCTGAGACACTGCAGGTGGGGTGCGATCCCCCTTTTGTAGTAAATTTTCCTTTTCACGTCCTTAATAGTAACGCTCGGTAAGCAACGGTCTAACGTTATGGTCTCTCCAGTTGGCATCTTCACATCAACACGCACTGTACCATGTTCCTCTTTCCTTACTTTTAAGTACAGAGTTGACTCTTTTTCGATTTTGTAATGCCACAACGACAATTCATCTTCAAGTTCCTGAGCCCCGAAATAGAGATGCTGTAGGTCAGGAGGGACCCCTTCTTTGTCTTCAATTAGCTTTTTCGCAAATGCGATGGCAATCATAGGTTCCACTTCCAGGGTGATCGTCTTTCCAGTCATCGTCTTCACGAAGACTTGCATGCCACCACAAAGTCGTTCAACCAGGTGTAAGACGCTATTCGTCCTAATATTACAGTCACCTAGGGTGAGCTCATCTTCAAGATATCTTCCGGCAAAGACCAGTCGCTGGTTGTGAAATGGAACTTTTTCTTGTTCTTGAATTATCTCCTTCACAATCTCAATAGAATCACTTGGCTCTACATTCAAAGTTCTCGTCTTTCCAGTCAGCGACTTAACGAAGATTTGCATACTGGCCGGAAGACCCAAGCGTCGGGTTGAAACCTTCTTCCACACGTCATATCCAAAAATGACCGAACGTGGTGGGATTCTTTCCTGTTCCTGTTTCTTCTTTTCCTTAACAGGTTCTTCTCCTGGTGTCAGCCATTGTGACCCTTGATTTGGTGCTAAGTCTAAACCGGATCCTGTATCTCTCTTCTTTGTTATGCTTCGCGGAGGGCCTTGAACTGAAATAAACAAATATAATGAAATCACCTCACAATCGTGGTTTAGAAATACAGTTCTTAAGAAAGGCATAATCAAATTGTGTGATCTGTTAAATGACATAAGTGAACTAAAGGCCTGGGACGTATTAAAAACAATAATATAACGAAGGATGAATACTTCCTTTTTATGAGTGTTTTTAGCGGGCTTTTAGCCAGGATCTGAAAAGTGAGCGTCCACAATATATCAAGGATCTTCTCCAACGAACAATACATAAAGCAGCATGCGAAAAATAAAACAATTTTCTTTCAACACTGGACGTCCGTAGGACGCCGGGGTACCCATCTGGGCTGGTTTTTGGCACTATCCCATTAGAATGGAAACAGTTACAAAATGCACACGCTGATTACAAAGATTGCAAAGGCGTTGTTTACCCATTTCTTCAAGGGTGCCATATTGTGATCTTGAGAAGAGAATCAGGACAACTCCAACATCAAAAAGCAGATATGAACAATTGTTTTCAACTGATTTGCGATGGAAAGAAATTCACCTTCTTCCTAGAAGTGTAACTGTAGACTCAAATCAGAGAATTCCGTTATAACTTTTTACATATAATTGTTTACACCAATAGATCTTCACAGAATGGGAATTGTCATCACATCTATGTGTGCGTTTTGGAGAAGGTCTGACGAATCCCCTGAGCATCTGTTAAGTCACTACGAAATGACGTGGTGGGATTCTTTCCTATCTCTGAAATTTGGCTACTAATACGTTATCTGTACCTGGTCCTCCTGCTTGGGGTGTCAGTTCATGAGGTCCTACACTTGATGCCATCTCATTCCGCCCTTCTTTCGGTGTAGGCTCACGAGGTCCTTCCACCGGTATCGCCTTTAAAGGCTCTTCTCCTGGCGTCACCTCATATGACTCTTGTTTTCCTGCTAACTCTATACCGAATCCCGTATCCTTTGCCCTTAATATGCTTCGCGGGGGGACTTGAACTAAAATAAATCAGTAAAGAAAATTAATGTAGCTTATGACAAACAATGGTGTTAACTTTGCTTCCCCGGGTCTTCTGGTCTCATCCTGTCAGTCCAATCCTAAGCTCGGACACCATAAAGGAGGAGAGCTGGGCATGGGGTTAGCTACTCTATCCCATAGGAAAAACTATCGCTACAGAAATAGGAGCAGAACAAACAACTGACAAAGGTGACGTGTGAAGAGGGATTACATCCAGCCTAAAAATAGACAAGACTGGATAAGAGAATAACTGAAAGATAACAACTCGTCTGCAAAGAAAGCTCTCAACTGAAGCCATTGACAGTATCCTGAAGGGGCCTTAAGGTGGCTGAACACAGTTTTTGATACCTGTATTTCATTCACCTTTTTCTCTAAAACCCTTGATCTCTCGGTCGCCAAAAATGGCAGCAAGCAATTTAATAATACAAACTTTGGTTTTTTGATGGTTTAGCTGACGTGGGTGCCGTTGCCATGGCAACAGGAATAAAAATAAAAAGGCCTTTAAAATCGGTTTTGTTTATTTGTAGAAAATCTAGTCATTAGATTTTCTTGATAATTTGCATGCAACATACTTGTAACGATTCTCACAAGTTAACACCATTTTCTTAATAATTTAACAGGGAGATCTTTAATTATCCCTTGTTGAAGGTTCACTGGAATATCTAGAATTTCCTTTGTTAAAGTTCAATTATTTTCAATACTCCAGTTACTTATTTCCTAAAGTATTTTCCTGCCAAATTTCGTGGAATTCTAATGAGTGATTCTCGAGAAATAGGAGTATTTCCGAGAGTGCAATTTTCGTTTAAGGTTACAGTATACCTTCAGATCGGCAATTTTCTTCAAATTTGGATTTTTGGTTCAAACTAATGGTCGAAGAGTAATCTCTAATTTCTGAAAACAAAATTGAAAAAAACCTAATATTGGCGGAGAAATGGATGTTTTACGTTATGGCCGGAAGTAAAAGTTCCCTCTTGATTGACAGCCCTATAACGTGTATGCAATCAACCGAGACTACTTTCGCGGGAATATTACCGATATTGATACCACGAATTGGCTGGCTACTCAGTTAATCAGCATTGTTAATCCAAGCATTTTTCGTGTTAGATGTAATTCTATTAAGTTATAAGTAAACATGGACCACGGAAAAGTCCGTTTACCAGTTCGAAAGAGCGAAGAATGAATAAAAATACATCAATGAGTGAAGAAGCGAAAGTTGGCCTCCCGGATGAAGCTACGGACGTATCAAGCGGGCAAAAAGATCGAGTCAAGAGAAGAGAAAGGTTGTGTAAAATTTGGGAACTCGACAGCGATAACAGCGATGTTTACAGTGACTCTTTTGTTGAGTTCGATACCGATGAATTGTCCAACTCATTGAGATCCATTGTAATATTATCCATGCACATTTGCTCTGCCGCGATTTCTTTTGTTTGTTCTCGTCGCCCAGCTACTCTAACGTTCGTATCCTTTTTCGTCTTCCCCATTTTGCCAAACCAGCTTCAAGAAAAACCCAGCTGCAGAAAAATTATCTCTCCGCCTTGAGCGCATTGCGAAACGCAAGGTTTTTTTTGCAGATTCACGCGTAAATCCCACCGCGAGTTAATGGTAGTAAATTTTCCAAGCGCTGATTGGCTCAGTGACCTGAGAACCCAGTTGAAGGCGTTTGTGGGCGGAGTTTGCTTGCGAAGTAAGATATTTTTCTTAGCGCTGTTTTCTCGGATAAATTTTTTCACTTGAAGCAGACACTTTAAAGAGTTACAACTCAAACGGAATTTGTTTGTTTGCCCTCAAATTTGGACAGTGGCTAGATTAACATATAAAAAAGAAAAACGTGTCTGCGAATTGTTTATTTCGAAATATTTTTTCTCCGAGAGCGATTTTTGTACGATCACTTCACATTTTTTTAATCCTATTTCGAAAATGTTCTGTAACTTTTTACTACAATTGAATATGGAAAAACGCAGACACGCTTTTTTAGTGCTTTTTGTCCTGAAACCGAGGAAAAAAATAAATTGGCGAAAAACAAAATTCGCGTTGACTTGTAGCTTCCAAAAGGTGATTAGGACGCTTGCATTTGGTGACCGTGAAAAAATTGGCAATTCATTTTATTTCAAAATTTTTGGTATGGTTTGATAGCCAGCTCTATAAGCTTTAATTTGATATAGGGGTTAAGGTATCTACAGCTTAAACCGGACGCGCTACATCGCTTGGACGTGAGACACCCTGAAGGTATACGGTAACCTTAATCGTAATCTTTTGACTTACTACGTATGCGCTGCATTTAACTGGGTTCTTTCGGTAAGAAAGAAAAAGCTGAGAATTGCTGGGTTCTTTGCATCATTACCTTTTCTAACATATCTTTGTAATAAAAGACTAAAGTCATCAATACGCTGGGTTCAATTACAGAGAAAAATAGCACAGATAGTGCGGGTGTTGAGTAAATAAAATGATCGCTCTATTAACGGCATGTTTGTTTTTTGCAATCCTTGTGCACGCGCTGAATTGCATCAGCAAAAGCGCGCGCGAAAACTGTGTTCGGCCACCTTAAGTGCACAACACAACACGAAGGAGACGTCTTAGCGAGTGAGCTTGGTCACTGACCAAGCTCACTCAAGTTCAGCGCGTCTCCCATCCCTTTTTGATGCTCTCTTAAATTCATAATTACTATTCAGTAGTTGCATTTTGCATAGTTAATTAAATAAATTATTTAACGTATATGTGTCCCTTATGCTTTAGTTCAAAATGTTTGTGACTTGTTTGTGTCATTATTCTTTAGTAAGGCATGACCCGCCTACATTTAGCCTTCGCTACCTACAAGAATGCCCAAATTTGTAAATTTATCTATCTCTTAAATAAATAAAAATTGTAGGATAATTCTTGTATGTGGTGGAATCAAACGTCCTCTTCATTCACTTTCGGTAAATCCTTTTCATTTTGCCAGCCAAACAGCAATTAAAGCTACACCGGTACGTGGTTATGCCGGTAAACGGGACTAGTCAGCGTTAAAAAGCAATTGTATTTGAAAAACTTCATCAAAACCCAATAACATCTTTGTTGCTTTATGAGAAAACTAAGTATACAAACAGCATGCGCGTGAATACAACCTCTGAACTCACCCGAACGCTGCAACAAATGATCTCGACAAGCCCTGTACTCCTCCTCTAGAATGGTTGTGGTGAGCTTCGCTTCAGTGAGACCAAACTCTTTCAGAACCTCATCGGCCACAAGGAATTTTTGCACCATTTTATTGAGAAAGCCAGAGCAATAATCAGACCACAATTCGTCAAGTATTTCCAGAGAGCTACATTCAACTGTGATGATCAAACTCCCTGACTGAGTATCCACAATCAAGACTTTTCGTAACTTCTCCAAGTAATAAACCAAACCATTTAAATCCTCTGGTTCCGATGGCCGGTCAATTGACGTCAAGTATTTTGACGCCGCGAGGTTCAAAACTTGCTGTTCCGTGGGAAAACCAGTTTCTGCCTTTTGCGTATGTGATGAAATAGGTACTATTGTCATTCCTTGGGCGGGCACCCCTGCTTCGTGTTCCCGTGACGCCACTGCTATTTCTGAAGTCGGTCCCCCTTGTTGACCAGAACTTGAGATTGTTTCGCAGTCAATCCGCAGTCGAAGACGAGCTGTTGGGAAATAACCTGTTTTCAACTAGGAGTAGAAGCTAAAAATATTAGAAACAACGCCCAATACCTCGGCAAGTCCTTTACATTTGTTGGTGATATCCTACCGCGGGGCACGAAATTTTTGTGGGTTCTAATTTTTGCGAGTTTTGCGGTTTTTTCCAAGATCCACAAAATAGTTCCTGCACAAATGTTCTCCGCAAACATTTACTCCACTGGCAAAATTATGCATATACAAACCTCACATGTAGAATCTTGTTGATGCCATTTAGTTAAAACTTCCCTTTAAATAAAACGATGAAATTGCCCAGGGTACACTACAGGTGCGGCTGGTAAAATTTTACAGGAAAGGATCGTCTGAAGGTACTAACAGCCACACTGGGGTAAGGCTATTTTAAGTAAGCCTCGAAATCTGATTGGTTGTTTCGTTTTAGTGTTCCATTTTCACTGGGTGGGAGAAAGTTGTAATTTAGAGCAAAAAATAGTGCGATTCTTAAATAAATCGCACTAGTTAAAGCCAATCAGATTGCAAGGAGCACCAGTGATTTCAAAATGGATATAATAAAGCGTTAAGTTGTAGCGAACAGCCACTCACCTCCTGCTGCTTGAGAGATGCCAGCGGAGGAGCGCAGCCTGTCTATGGATTGATGCATCTCTCCAAGCTGATCTTTGATGTCTTGGGATTCCTCTCGAACTGCTTTCTCTAGGCTTTGAACTTCTTGAGTTGCACTTTTTAGTTCCCCTCCAAGCTGATCTTTGATGTCTTGGGATTCCTCTCGAACTGCTCTTTCTAAACGCTGCACTTTCTCTCCTATTACCTGAGTATTTTTTTCTGTCCCTCCATCGACATCTTTCAAACTAGTCTCCAAACGTTCCATGCCATCTTGCATTTCTTTCATCGTAGATTTCAGTTCCCCTAAGGATTCCTTTATTTCCATGTCGTTTCTATACCACTCCAGCAGTTCTTGTACATTTCTTTCATCCTCTGCCGTGAGGGGATTCCTCAAAAAGTTAAAAATGGCCACTTGCCATTCACGCTTCTTTGATGGACTGATCTGACCCGCAATTCTAACAAGAGCCTCCTTGAGGTCTTGCCAAAGCGATAGAAACTCGTCATCTGTAATTTCCATGTTTTGGTTCACATGACCGTACAGTGTGTTTCGGTAATATTTGATTCTCACCAAATCGGCAGCTAAACTGTAGTCTGTACTTGTTGGCAGGGCATCCCAGCCTGTGGCGGGAGGGATAAGGTTGCATATTGTCCTTAGCAACCTGAACAGCAGAGTAACATCAAAATCTGCTGACTTGCCGTACACCCCTGGGGAAGGGTACAGACAGTCCCACTGTGGCTTGGCAAGCTTTGCTGATATGAGTTGTTTCTCTGTGGCTGGTGCTTTAGTGTTGTGGGAAGATTACTTGGTGGACAAATCAAATCAAAAATCTCTCTTAGTAGTGCAGTGCCTCCACTTATCAACAGTCGTGAAATGCGTTGAAAATTTTCTTTTCCTCTTGTTGAACGAAGCACTTCATCTGGGTCTGGGGCGGTGGCCATTTTGTACTTCAGTACAGTCTGAAGTGAAAATATGATGTTACTCGAGCTTGGTATGTTGGAATGGACTGATATCACTTAGGATGATTTAGATTATACAGTTCAGCCCCTAGTAAACGGCCACCCTTGGGGAAATGGATACTGGGCGCTTAGAGGGGGCTGGCCGTTTAATAGAGGTAAAAACAATAGAAAAACCCTCATCAGGACATTTACTACTGGCCACATAATAGGGGTGGGCATTTAATAAGTGGCCGCTTAACAAGGGTTGGACTGTATTATATTCCAGTCGGTTTATTTATACTGTTGTATTCATTATGAAAGGTCTTCAAAAATATAGAAATGGTGCAAATGTCTGGACTGACCAGTGAAACAAAGGGTAATACACTTGGAGAATGGGTCTTTATTCATTTACCCTTTGCCATCCAATCAAGCCCTTCCCTGGATATTAAAACAAAAATCATTAACGAGACCTTTTTAAGAAAGCTTATGGCACTTTGTAATTTTTGTAGATCTTAGTTTTAGCTACTATGTTAGCCTATTTTATGTAACGCAATTTTGAATATCTTGATAATAGTAAGCCTGGTTCACACTTGTGAGATAAGCATAACACTGGTGAAATGAGCCTAAGTGCAAGCACAAGAAAAAGGAACATTTTCCTTTTTCCTGTGCTTATTTCACTAGTGTTATGCTTACTTTATGATTGTTGTTATTATTGTTGTTGTTGTTATTGTTATTGTTGTTGTTGTTGTTATTATTATTGTTATTGTTATTGTTATTGTTACTGTTGCTGTTACTGTTATTGTTATTGTTATTGTCATTGTTATTGTTATTGTTATTACCATCGTGACAGGGAGTAATGTAGGATTCATGGATTCCTGTAACAAGGATGTGTTGCATCTATGTTTCTGAACTGACACAAGCAGGTTTACTCATTGCTATTTGCGATGTCAAATACAGATGACCAAAACTTGATCTAAACAAATAACATGCATGTTCTTATTCTTGTGAATGAAGATGCAATTTAGTTGCATTCTGATTGTAGGATTTTGACTTGAGAGTCTGGGCTTTTAGATGCAGTTAAATGACGGCTATCACTACTCCCCCCTGAATGGGATGTGTCCATTGTGGGGTTACTCCCCAGCACTAAATTCACCACTACCCAATTATACACCTGGGTGGAGAGAAGCACTGTGAGAGTTAAGTGTCTTGCCTAAAAACACAGCACAATGACCCCATCCAGGGCTTGAACCTTGACTGTTTGATCCAGAGTCGAGCTTGCTAATCATTAGGCCACTGTGCGTTCACCTTTTAATAATAATAATAATAATAATAATAATAATAATAATAGTAATAGTAATAGTAATAGTAATAGTAATAGTAATAGTAATAGTAATAGTAATAGTAATAGTAATAGTAATAGTAAATGAGTAATAGTAATAGTAATAGTAACAGTAATAGTAATAGTAATAATAATAATAATGATGATAACAATAAATTCTTTATTCATACTGCAAAAAATAGATTAGCTGAAATTAAATACAAAGACAGCTGGTATAAACCTATGTGCAGTTGATAAAATACTTCAAATTAGTGTTAGCAATAAAAAAATCTTAAAATCTGAAAGGGAAGATTTGGTCACAACAATAACAACTATTAACTAAAAGCTACATTAATGCTTTAATCTGTCTTGCTCTATTACAAATACTGGAATGTTTTGTTTTTGACTTACAAGTTTTTAAATTTAAGCCTGTAATTCTTTAGGGAAATTGTTCCATTCTTTTCCTGCTGCAAATTTAAATGTAGGCTGGCCCATAGCAGATTTTAACATAAACGAAGAGAATGGAAGTCACAGAGTTAAATTGTAATACAAGTCACATTGGGAACAAAAGTCAGTCAAACAAGCAATAATTTTGCTAATCTTTTGAGCAGTTTAACTTGATTAACTTTTTCTAGCAAAAAGAAATAATTATTAACTGCCCACTTTTGAGCTTCCCTTTCACAACTTTCACCTTCCAGTGCCAGACTCCTCCAAGTAATCTGTTTTCACTTCGTAAAAGGTGAGAGTAAAAAAAATGTTCGTGAGTACCTGCTTACCTTGTGCTAATTGCCTGCATTGACATTCGGTAAAACTCTCAAGAGACAAGTCAGATCGAGCTAGCTAGTGCACAATATAATTAGTGTGACAGGATGTGGCATATAAGGTAGGCAGGAAAAATGCTGGTCCAATTGCCCACGGCAAGTAAATTTTGCTCTTGGGCAAATGGAAGTTTCATCTTCCAGAGGGCAAGTGAAATTAGCCTCAGTAGTATTACTAGTGATAATTTCCCGTCAAAAACAGTTTCAAAACTTAAGACTGCAAGATAAGCAAAACAATGCGGAAAGAGTGAATTAATTTAAAATCCAAGCATACTTTGCTTGCATTTGTCCTCTGGTATAGTATATCACTGGCTATTATATAGACAGTACCTAGTAAAATGATATGGTTGACAAGGTATGAACAGTGGGGGCCTACTTGGCAAATAATGTTTTAGTGGGGGCTTAACTGAAACTGAAATGTACTGGCCCAATGGGCAAATGGATTTCAACGTTTTTTTCTGCCCCAAAAGGGCCTTTGAAGTGAGAATGTAGGGGATGACAAAGGCCAAACTTATAACAAAATGTGAAAGAGGCGGCTTCGCGTCGGGGAACATTGAGGGTCTCAGGAAACAAAACTCACTGTTTCCCTTGGGGCCAATCATTGAGTGCTTAATGTTCCCATGTTCCCCAAAACCCTTTAGAGGCCCTCACATGTGATGAACATAGCCAAGGCTGAAAATTGATTCTTAACCCATTTGTTGTGAATTCAATGACATTAACATTTTGTGATGCTGGTTTAAGTTAGAATTTAAGACCTTCGTGAATATCCCAGATCAAGGGAAAGCCCCATATCCATTGATTTAAACACCAGACAGTGATCTATGTGTCTAATAGGAATGCACGTTGGAGAATTAACCAAAACACCAATTCACATTCCAAATGGGAAATTATAAAGAAAGTTTCAGGCTAAAATTAGGCAAAAGGTCTAAAAATTGGCACACTCTTTTGGATGTTCCTGTATAAAAGGATTATAAACAATTATTGGATGAGGTTTTTGTGATATCCAGAATAGTCAAGGTCGAGGTAGGGGTTGTCAGCTGAAGCCGAAGGCTGAGGCTGATAACCTTTACCGAGACCTTGATTATTCTGGATATCACAAAAACCGAATCTTAAATAACTGTTTTAATATACATTGAATGAATAAAAATGGAAGTCATGTTTTTGCTTCTTCACTGATGGCAAGCAACACAAAGCGAACAAACTTGACATGATTTCCCTAAGAAATCATGCACCGTGGTCATACATGACATGACTATGTGTGACCTTCAGTGTCCTTGGCATGTTTATTGTATAATCTGCAGCTAGATGACATCACAGGGGCTGATTTTGAAATTTCACTATACGCTTTCGGCCAATCAGCAAAGAGATAGTGAGTTCAATGTATAAAAATGTGGTTTAATTGACCTCTGGATAAGGACAGTCTGAACTGGCCTGCAAACAGGCTCCTGGGGAGGGAGGAGAAAATTCAGCGAGCAAAGCCATTTACTGACAAGGGTGAGAAAACGATTCAGCGAGCAAAGCGGGGCAGCCTGTAGACATTCTGTTGATGCCGCTGTTCCATGATGACAGAATCTGGTATCATGATCTGATTGGTTAAATTGCTGATTGTTGACAGCTTTGAAATAAATATTTAACAGATCTTGACAATAATAATGCATAATGTTTGCCAAGACTGAGAAAGATGGAGTCTGTATGCAATGCACAGTGTATAAATGTGGAATTTGAAGCAGCACCGAAGATTTCTTTACAACATTTTATCCATATCTCTGGTTTGAAACTTGACAGAAGTAATGCCTGGAAACTGTGCCTCAGAAGTGCGATGGTTTTGGCATTCTACTGACCATTTGCGAGAGGAGTTTATAATAATTACTACTTAAACGAAAGAAAAGCATCAATTTTGACGGGTCTAATTACCTTCTTAACTGATTAGTGACAGGCTAATCACCACTGGCACATCAAAAATAATGTCTATGGGCTCCCCTGCTCACTAAATTCTTTATTTAGACTCATGGGCTCGCTTCACTCACCCAGTTTTTTCCACCCCCGCTGGGAGCCTGTTTGCAGGCTAGGTCCAAACAAGTCACTGACTTAATTGATCTCTCGAGTTATTAACTACTGAAACGACAATACAGGCACTGATTCGTCACGCAATGTTTACTTTTCAAGATAGATAGCGTGACGTGAGTTTACCGGGTTTTTAAATTACCCACTAAACATTTAAAATACTTGCCAATGCAAAACGATCACGTAAGGAATGGATTTTCCCTGCTTTACTATCTTATTTTAACATTACTTTTGAAACAAGGTTATGCGATATCCCATTCTCTGGCACACCATGGCAAAGAGGTCCCAATACAGCGACAGTTTTATATGTCGAATAGCGGGTTGTCAGTGATAAACCTTCCCGAATGTCTTGATGAATTATTAAATATTCCTTTGCAAAAGTCCAGCAGAAAGACTCAGCAAGGAGAATTGCAGACACTAGCCCAAAGTTTACGAAACCACGACGGCGACGCCGAGGGCAACGTCGATTAAAAAATGAATTTATATTTTACCTAGGAATCTCGCGATACTCTAAAGTCATTTGCTTTGTTTATCACTGTCAAAACTACCGCAAAACTAAATCCGGAACACAGCGATAAATTTGAAATAAAAATTTAAAAAATTAGCCGTCGTGGTTCACGTTCTCTAGACAACCCAAAATTTTGTCATTTCACGTTGTTGTCTTGCAGAGAACGGCAGAGAAAAGTACCAAGAATTATAAACCACGTGCACAGCCATTGTTCTGCTCATTAATTCTTTTGTTCAGTGACGTTCCCGGTGCCGTTGCCGTCGTGGTTTCGTAAACTCCCTAATACTGGAACCAGCCGTCGCACGCCTTTGTTCATTACAGTCATTGCATTTGACTACCGTTCGTTCAGAAAGTTTATCAGCTCGCTGAAATAGATTGAAAACCATAAAAAAGGTGCGGAGTAAAACATATATTACATCTTCTTACCTTTTGATGTCCACCTTTGTGGTTTCTGATTTTAACCCTGCTACAGAGAATTCAGTCTTCTCACAAAACATGTATCAAGGCGGAAGTGGTTAGGTTTGTAAAGCCTCACGGGAAAGCAAACTTAAAAGAAAGGGACGGAGGGGAGGGAGCGTAGAGGACCAAAAAAAAAAAAAAAAACAGATTCTTCCCAGACTGTGAGCCCAAAGCAAGCCAGCCAACCGGCTTACTTTCTGATTAAAGATACATAGCGTTACCATTTCGTATAGACTTGTTCATTCAACGTTACGTTTTGCGTCAGATTCCTTTGATCACAAGAACGTTGACTTGTATTATGTTGCACCCTCATGTACCTTGCGTGACAACGTTCGCCCACGCTTGTCGACAGTACTAGCCCACTACATGTAACCAAAGAAAAACAGTGAAAATGTTTACTCCGTCATAACATGAGGACTGAATGTGGTCTCGACCTGATTTCCACCGAATTGGTTGTCGCATTGTTTGCGAAACGTCTGCATACAAGCCAAGTGGCCCAGCGGGCTCGCGCTTATCTCCGGTTTTTGTAGCGTGAAGTGACCAGGAGTATTTCTACTCCCCCCTGGATGGGATGCTAGTCCATCGCAGGGTTACCCCCAGCATTAAATTCACCGGTACCCATTTATACACCTGGGTGGAGAGAGGTACTGTGAGGGTAAAGTGTCTTGCCCAAGAACACAACACAATGTTCCTGACCAGGACTCGAACCCGGACCGCTCGATCCGGAGACGAGCGCATTAACCCCCTTATAGTTGTGACAAGTAAAGCATGGATACGGTCAATTCATGCTATGTTCTGTTCTCTTCATCGAAGACCCTGAGTTCTTGAGCTCCTTGTCATCAAGTTGCGCCAAGCAACAAAACATGTAAAGCTAATGTATCGAATGTATCGATCAAATAGACTCAAACATCCCCCGGACATACGACCGCATAGTCTATGCTTACCCTCCCCCCCCCCCCCCCGCGTGGGAACAAGTTACCTGGAGACGATGCTGAAGCATTGCAAAAGGAATCAAAAGACAACACCGTTCTTTGTTTACGTTGTGAGTCAAAAACAATGCTTTCAAAAGGTTCGTAAAGTGTTTGAGGGTAAATGCTAAGTCTGAAATTTAGTCACTTCTTTAGTTTAATAATTAACAATTAGATTATGAGCTCGAGATTTCTGAGGTTTCTATAGTTGACGAGGCCGAAGGCACTATCGCCTCATAGAAATCGAGAGCGAATAATCTAATTGTTTTAGTACAATTCTAACTTAAATTAACTCAAATAATGGTTTCCAAATATTTTTCGACGCATTATATAACGTAACGTTTTGACAGAATCGCACGTATTGAATTGTCCTTGATAAATTTGCAGTTGTTTACGCGCGCGCACCGGTTTTTCAATAGTTTTAAGTTTTTGAAGTCAAGAACCCGTTATGTCCGTCTTCTTCCTTCTTCTTCTCAGGAATATAATTATCCATTTACATCTAAACTTTCTTCCAAAACTTCGGAAAAACGATAAAAACGTCGCATTTCGTGGACGACCAACAGTTACTGCATTCTAATTAAACAATAGAGTGTTTCTGTCGAGGAACTATCGGTTGATAGTTGCCCTGCGGAAATTTGATGTTCTTAAAACAAATATTTGCCCGTGAAGTGAAGCTTCGAGGGCAAATATGCTAGTTTTAAGAACATCAAATTTCCAAGGGACAACTATCAGAACGATAGCTCCGAGACATAAACACTCTATTGTCTTTATCGTTCACCACTAAATTTTCTTACGCGCGCCAGTTCAAAATTCATAGTGAATTATTTTCAACTTTTTTAGATGAAAGCCGTGAAAGGTCGTTAAAGCCAAATGTAAAATTTGAAAAGGAAAACAGACAAAAACCCACTTAATACATTTCAATTGTTTACTTTCTGTAAGCCCGCTTCTTTACAGAAACATTTACACGGACGAGTACTATCCATCCGGGTATTTTCCTAGGACGGGCACTATGGGCTGATAGTGTGTCTCCATGGATGAACACTATCGCGTCACGTGATCAATTTAAACCAATAAGAATCGGAGAAAATTTAGTGGTGAACTATAATGGCTGATACTATACGAGTAGTTCAGCCAATGAGATTGCAGCATTTGCATTAGTATACTAGTAGAATTCTACTAATTAAGAAATAGAAAGCATGTACCGTGTTTCTATCGAGTTTTACTATAAATCTACTAGCGTTCTATCACGAATGCCGGTCTCTGATTGGCTACACTAATCACTATCTATTCTGTGATAGATAGTGAGTAGCGTAGCAGTGTGTCCTTGTAATAACAAAATGACGACCGCTTCTTGGCGTTTTCGAAGTGTCTCTGAAGAGGATTTAGATAGAGTTTTGAACGACCAGTAGATTTCTACTTATACAATAAGATTATTCGCCCTCGATTTCTATGAGATTTAGTCCTGGAGCTCCTGTAAAACTAATGATGTGTTACACACGAAGAAATGCAAGTTTGTTTTTCAAGCACCTCGGCCATAACTGGAAGGCAGCACTCAAATTATTTACGGCAAATCCAACTGCTGTAGATTTGGCATGTCATTACCAACTCTTGAAAACTCCTTCTCAGGCTATGCAGTTTTGTGTCTTTAGTCAGTGCGTGCGTACATCAAGACGCAATTGTTGCCGCGACCAACTGTGCCAGAGGGACACATGGATAGTCTACAATCTGAAGCTACTTTGTAGTCACTTAGAATGCGATCGTTTTTAAGTTCTAAGTCCTAGGATAGGATAAGATACTTTTGTAGTTAAAGTGGCAATATGCTTAGCCATACGGCTAGTTTACAGATGTCCCACTTACTGTGTTCTATTGTTTCGCGGATAATAACTAAAGCACTTTAGGACATATTTGGTGAAATTCATCTTAGGTAGGGAAAACATTTACACCTCGCAGGTTGTAATTACTCTTACTAATGTTAACAAGACGATTAATGCTTGCCAGCGCTCTCGAATGCTTGCCGGCGTTCTCAAATGTTTAATTTAAAAAACAGTTGTTGCTGATCTGGCGGTATTTCTACCTGGTCCTCTATTTTCCTTTTTACATTTTGGAAAGTATTTCCCGGCATAATGTGTAATGTAATAGTCTGCGCTGTCGAAGTCGTCACGTGAATTATCATATCACGTCTTTTACCACGACCTCTTAGAATCAAATGTATAGCTGATTCTTTCTGAATGTTGTAATCATTCAAAGTGCTATTTTCCGTTTCCTTGCCATCAAAGGTGAGATGTTGTCCGTTAGGTAGGATCTTTTCCTTTTCGCAAATTTTCTGTTTTACGTTCTTGATTCTATCGCTCGGTAAGACACCTAAAGCGGTCGTTTTTCCAGTTGGCATCATCACGAAATTTGTCCCCGAAAATGACTCTCTACATATAAAAACAGGGTTGATTCTTTCCTGATGTTGTAATCTCTTAAAGTCTGAAAATCTTTGAGTTGCTTTCCACCATAGAGGAGACGCTGTTGTTCAAGTGGAATTCCTTCTTTGTTTCGAATTTTCCTTTTTACCTCCCTGATGGACGTAAACGGTTCAACTTCCAAAGTGATCGTCCTCCCAACGAAGTCACTCATTATCTTCACGAAAATTTGCATAGGTGGCAACTGTAGAGTCAAGCTTGATTCTTCCCGGATGTTGTAATCGCTTAAAGTGCGACCATTCTGGAGGTCCTTGTTAGCAAAGATGAGATGCTGTTGTTCAGGTGGAATTCCTTCTTTATGGTCAATTTTGACTTTTATGTCCTCTATGGAACTTTCCGGGTCAACGTCCAAATTGATGGTATTCCCAGTCGGCATTCTAACGAGGATTTGCATGTAACAATGCAGGGTTGATTCGTTTTGAATGTTGTAGTCTTCAAGAGTGTCCTCATCTTTGAGTTCCATGCCACCAAAGAAGATGCCTAGACATCCCATTGCTAATTCTTCTTTCTGAAGTATTCTCTTTTTCACTTTTCCGATAGTATCTTGCGATACAGCCTCTAATGTGATCGTCTTTCCAGTTAACCTTTTGAAGTGAATTCGAATTATCGGAAACAAAAGAACAGTCGAGTCTCTTTCAACGTTGTAGATTCTCAGACTCACATCGTTGAACTTGAGTTCTTTGCCGTCAAAGAAAAGTTGTTGCTGTTCGGTTGGTATTCTCACTTCGTTCGTTATTTTCCTCTTCACATCTTGGATAGTACTCTGTGGCACTACGTCTAACGTGATCACGGTCTTCCCAGTTCGCGTTTTCACGAAAACGTGCATGCCACAATCACAATCACTATCAGAATCTCTTAGAGCCAAGCGTAAGGTTGATTCAGTCTGATTGTTATAGTCACTCAGAGTGTATTGGTCATAAAGTTCCTTGTTGTCAAAGCTGAGACACTGCTGGTCGGGTGGGATCCCTTCTTTGTCGCAAATTTTCCTTTTCACTTCCTCGATACTATCGCTCGGTAAGAAGTCTAACATTGTCGTCTTTCCAGTTGGCATCTTCACAGTAACAAGTATTCTACCAAGTTGTTCCTTAAGCCTTAAATGTAGAGTTGATTCATCTACGACGTTGTAATGCCACAAAGACTTCCGCTCATCTTCGAGTTCCAGACCCCTGAAAATGAGATGCTGTTTGTCAGGAGGGAACCCTTCTTTGGCTTCAATTTGCTCTTTCACAACTGCGATGGTGGTCTTAGATTCGACTTTCAAAGTTATCACCTTCCCAGTCAGCGTCTTGACGAAAATTTGCATGTCAGTACTGATTGGTTCAATCAAGAGGAGTAAGGTGGATTCTCTCGAGATATTGTGATCACGAAGAGTGCGATCATCTTCACATTTTTTTCCTTTAAAGGTCAGCCACTGGTTGTAATATGGAATTTTCCCTTGTTCTTGAATTTTCTCCTTCACACTCGCAATAGAATCGCTCGGCTCTACATTCAAAGTTATCGTCACTCCAGCCAGCTGCATCTCAACGAAGATTTGCATACCACCTGGAAAACCCAAGTGTTCCGTTGCGCTCGTGTGAAATTTCTCCAATCCGGGAGGACCAAAAGTGCCCGCACCTGATGGGATTCTTTCGTTTCTCTGAACCTGGGTATCTAATTCGTTATCTGTACCTGGCCCTCCTGCTTGAGGTGTCACATCGTGAGTTCCTTCTCTAGGCTCCACCTCAATCAGCCCTTGTTCCAGTGTATGCTCACAAGGTTCTTTTCCAGGTATTACCATAGAAGGATTGTCTCCTGGTGTCAGCTGATGTGACCCTTTTTCTCGTGTTAACTCTAGACCGAGTCCGGTATCCCTCTTACTTGTTATGCTTTGCGATCCGTGCACTGAAATGACGAAATATAATGAAATCACAATAAACGCTTATATTAACTCTACCTGCCGGATCCTTTGGTTTCATTCCCCCACGCAGTCCCTACGTCAAACAAAGAGGAAGGCTAGCAATCCCATCTCACAAAGAATAACTATTGCTACAGAAGACGGAACAAAAGAAACAACTGAAACAGGTGAAGAGCATGCAGTGATACAGACGTATGACGGATGGGGTCTCACCTGGAAGTCTCCACCCTAAAATTGGACACGCCTGAGTAAGAGAACACGTGGTCGGAGAAAAACACCTAAAAATGAGCATCCGGACTAAAGCTCTTGAGTGTCACACGGCACAAAGATTACTTAATGAGAGACTTATCTTACATTTTCTTTTACATTTCTTTTATACTACTTCTACACACATAAGGCCCCGCGTTTCACATCCCCGTTTGATGCTGTCTTTCAATCAATTGGATAACAGCTGTATATAGCTAGTGGAATCAAATATCTCCTCCCGATGCTTTCCGTAAATCCCCTTCATTTCTAGCCAACCAGCATAGTTAAGTCACTACTACTTTTTAACTCCTTTAATAAAACAATGGACGTTTTTGACGATGCCATGATTTTCCCTTTTTCATTCAAACAAAAAAATAAGCCTCGCCGCTCGATTTATCATGCCTAAATGTATGCCAGGGGAAAAGCGTTGCCCCCATCCATACAGTTCTGTTTGGAATCCCATATTTGCATGAGTTTACAACAGATTGTGACGAGACTTCGCATATTTACTAAATTCGAAATGATAAGATAATCTATGCGGAGGTGGTGTCTTCAGTATTCATATGAAAACTTCGAAGAATTGTTGATATTGCCGAGACATCAACATCGTCAAAATGGTCCACTGAGATTAAAAAACTCAATTCAGCAAAAACCGATACCATCTTCGTTGTTTTCAGAGGATAAAAAGTATAGAAACAGCATACGCGTAAATACAAGCTCCTGAACTCACCCGAATGCTGCAACAAATGATCTCGACAAGCCCTGTACTCCTCCTCTAAAATGGTTGTAGCGAGCTTCACTTCAGTGAGACCAAGCTCCTTCAGAACCTCATCGGTCACAAGGAATTTTTGCACCATTTTATTGAGAAAGCCAGTGCAATAATCAGACCACAATTCGTCCAGCATTTCCAGAGAGCGACATTCAACTGTGATGATCAAACTCCCTGACTGAGTATCCACGATCAGTGTTTTTCGTACTTTTTCCAAGTAATAAACAAAGCCATTTAAGTCCTCTGGTTTCGATGGGTCAATTGTTTTCAAATATTTTGACGCCGCGAGGTTCAAAACTTCCTGTGCTGTGGGAAAACTAGTGTCTGCCTTTCGTTTATGCGAGGTCACAGGTACCACTGCCACTCCCTCGACTGGCAAACTTGCTTCGTGTTCCTGTGAGGCCACTGCTGGTCCTTCTCGTTGACCAGGACCCGAGATTGTTTCGCAATCAATCCTCAGTCGAAGACGAGCTGTTGAGAAATTACACACTTTTATTGGACATGCGCGCGCAAGCTAAAAATACTACAAACAACACCATATACCTCGGCACGTTCTCTCCTGGGCGGGGGGGGGGGTTACTTTGGGAATTTCTGGGTGGGGATGTGCCGCTGAGACTCTGGAACCCTTAGCCTATACCAGAGCTAGTTCAGCTGAATTTTGCTACCCTATACTAGAGTAAACTCCCCAAATCCCCCCATCTATCGACACTATTGAGGCTGATTTGCGTAAATTTAAACTTGCCGATTTGATTTTTTTATATTTTAGAGTGGCAATTCCTGGTTTCCTTAGGTCTAGATCTTAGTCCCTTTATCTTTTCCAACAAGGTCGTGAAAGTAGATGAGCTGTTCACTCTAAACGTGACACATCACAACCATCTTCTATTTTTACGACTCAAGTTGGTTTTTTGTACTTCAGACCTGAATGGCAAGGTTTTCAAAGTAATATTTTTGAGTCCTATTAGGGGTGGATCATTAGATTATTGATGGGGGATTGCATGAATTTAGCTGCTCGAGATTTGTTCCTCCTTCCATCCCTGCAGGAATTTGTTTTCACGCCTGCTAAATAAGTATTCCTCGCAACCGCTTTACTCGATATTCTTTACCATGATCTGAATAAACTCTAAGTAAGTGCCTGCTCGGTATTTTAATGCCATTTGTCCAGCCTCCACAAGCTCCCCCATTCCTCCATCAAGTCATAATCTAATAGTTGTTCACCCCTTGTAAACTACTAGCAAGAAGCTACTCACCTCCTGCTGCTTGAGAGGTGCCAGCGGAGGAGCTCAGCCTGTCTATGGATTGATGCATCTCTCCAAGCCGATCTTTGATGTCTTGGGCTTCTTCTCGCACTAGGTTTTGAACGTCTTGACTTGTGGTTTTCAGTTCACCTTCGAGCTGATCTTTGATGTCTTGGGCTTCTTCTCGCACTAGGTTTTGAACGTCTTGACTTGTGGTTTTCAGGTCCCCTTCGAGCTGATCTTTGATGTCTTGGGCTTCTTCTCGCACTAGGCTTTGAACGTCTTGACTTGTGGTTTTCAGTTCCCCTTCGAGCTGATCCCTGATGTCTTGGGCTTCTTCACGCACTAGGCCTTGAACGTCTTGACTTGTGGTTTTCAGTTCCTCTCCGAGGTGATCTTTGATATCTTGAGCTTCTTCTCGAACGACGCTTTGAACTTCTTGACCTGTGGTTTCCAGTTCCCCTCCAAGGTGATCTCTGATATCTTGAGCTTCCTCTCGAAAGGACCTCCTCAGACTTTTCATTCTTTTTCTCGTTTTCTGAGCTGAGGACTCTATGAATTCCTTTACTTCCACATCATTTTTGTACCACCTCAGCAGTTCCTGGACATTTCTTTCATCCTCGACTGTAAGGGGATCCGTTAAAAAGTTATCAATGGCCTTCTGCCATGCTCTTTTCTTCCTTGAGCCGATTTGCCTGGCAATTCTGAGCAGCGCTTCGCTGATGTCTTGCCAAAGCTGTGGGAACTTGTCATCTGTAATTTCCATGTTTTGGCTCACGTGACCATACACTGAGTTGCGGTAATATTTAATTCTCACTAAATCTGCAGCTAAACTGTGGTCTTCTCGTTCTGGCCTTGCATCCCATCCAGTGGCGGGAGGGGTGAGGCTGCATATTGTCCTCAGCAACCTGAACAGCAAAGTAACATCAAAATCTGCTGACTTGCCGTACACCCCTGGGGAAGGGTACAGACGGTCCCACTGTGGCTTGGTGAGGTTTGCTAAACTGAGTTGTTCCTTTGTGGCTCGAGTTTTAAGTGTCTTGAGAAGATAACTTGGTGGGCAGAGTCCATCAAATGTTTCTCTTATTAACGAGGTACCTCCGCTTATTAGTAGTCGTGCAACACGCTGAAAATTGGCTTTTTCCCTTGTGGAACTGAGTACCGTGACTTTATCTGGGGCGGCAGCCATAGTACTGACCAGACAGCAGTAGAAATACCATATCACATGTCTCGACCTCTAAGATCACTGCAATACTCAATGTGATGTCCTACTAATCATCTTCGCGCCTACAAAAAGAACATGTTAAAACATTGGCATTTGGCAGTAGTCCACCAACCTTTTGACTGAATAAACCGCCCTCCTTAAATTAAACAAATCGTAGAGGATATATATTATATCCGACAATGTTTCCTTCGAGATAGGTGAACGAGATGATAAAGTTATTTATTACATAAAGTGCGACTTTCTATAAGACTTGGTACTTAAAGTTGTTGGTGTATGATCGAAACATCTTCGGGTCTTCCTCGGAAGTCTTCGATACTCTTCAGTTATCTTCGGAACTTTCGGAAAATGTTCGGAAAAGTTTCATGTGGCCTTTGGACTAGCCTGCGTTGTAAGCGTAAACAGGGAAGGGGTAGTATGGCAAAAAACGCGAGGAAGAAGGGGAAGGAACGCCTGCTATAAGAACCGGGCTTTTCGCATTACGCCCACCAATTTCAAGGTAATCCAATTTCATTAACTGTCAATTGCGATTCAGTCAACAGGTTAACCAATTAGAAACTAGCGCGTGCTTGTCGGCATGACTGACTTCCTCTGTGAATTTAGTCGATTGAAATTATTTCCCGGAGTGATTGATTATATAGAAGTGTCACAAATGGGAATTCTCGACAAAACAACATAACAATCACCAGGTTATTTTAGCATGGAAATACCCTACTCCCACGAAGAGTTCGAAAATAGGGAGTAAAATAAAGGAACACGGTTGCAATAATTGCTACAGGTTCTGTTCTATCGAGTCTGGTGAATAATCGGAGAGTGTCTTTCGAAATTTTATTTACAAAGTTCAGAGACTGTAATGGCTGACTCTCGTTCTTCCCTTGGGTTCGCAAAATTCAATGCAAAAGTTCTATAAACGTATTTAGAAGTTGTGGCCGCAAAGTCAGAAACGTTGCAGAATTATACCGTATTATTAAGACGACTTCGGCTACGAACTGTGAGGCGCTGGAAGATAGCCAGCATTTTGACTTCACATAGGCGATTAACACTGGTAAGTTGGAGCAATCAGTAGTAGGATAGCCTAGTGATTCCATCTCTCGTAAATGGCCTTTCAAAGATACTTTTCAAAGGCGACATGATAAGAATCGACGCATTCTGGTTCAGTTTATGTAAAATCTTGTCACGACCAAACATATTTCCTGTATCCTGCAGGCAAAATTGTCAGAAACAACTCTTCCAGCTAAAAGAGGTGTCACGACCGATTCTTGCTCGGGTTTCATCGTAAATTTGCTCAGGCTACCGAGATATAAATCTCTCAGAGCCCTTGGTAATACGTCTTCGTCCGCGACGATTGTCGATTGTTTTTGTTATTATACAACTTTTACAATTTAAAATAAGTTACTCCGTGAGTGTTAGCCGATGGGAATTTTGCGTTCGCCAGTGAACGCAGAAATGAAGAAAAGAGGGTTCTTATTGCAGGCATCCCTCCTCTCTCCCACTACCCATCCCCCTCTCCCCGTTTTAAGCCTGCAACGCTGGCTACCTTTGGACAACTTTTAAAGAATCTTCGGAAATCTTCGGAAAGCGGTCGGTAATCTTCGGAAAATCATTAAAAAATGCCTTTTTAGTATGTCATGTTTGTAAAAAACAAAACAATACATGGTTGCTTGTAGATATAAAATTTCTCTCCTCGTGTTCAACTTTATATCCCACTCATTCGCTTTTGACTTGTACGGTGGCCTAAACTTCCTGTGAAGATGTAATTACGATTTGAAGTTTCTGACTTCAAATTTTTACCCAGAGTCATTGTAGCAAGAAAGGAACTCTGTTTATATGGCACAGAGTGCAATAGTGCATGCTTATATTGTTAAGAGCCTGACCCAACTAGCCATTCTTTCATCCGCTGTCGATGGTTGAATGAATTTTTCACCAAAGTTAGTTTAATTGTCAATAAAGTTGACAATTAATTGTGATAATAAATTGTTCGTGGCCAGTTTTACGCAGCTCGTTTCGGGCAAGAGACTCATCAGAGACCTTAGATCGCTGTCATCATCTTGTTAGCGAACGGGACGTCCCAACGAGTTGGCCAAGAGGAAAGGTCTCTGAAACAACACAACTCAATCTGCTACTACGCCGATTTTTAAGATCTTACAAACTTCAATACAACAGAAGAGAAGAGAGGCAAGAAACAGTGTTTTTCGCTCATAAAGGTTGTAACCTTGTTAGAAACAGGCTGTTGTTAAAACCTCTGAGAAATCATCAAATGAATGTTTTGTGTTTTGTTTACATTCTGTATGAGCCCTTTCTTACTATGGAAGCATGTTTTGTTTGGCAACATACGCAGACATTACTTTGATATTGACTTCACTCAGGAGTACATAATGCAATAGACTCCTGCTTGACTAGGTTTTGTCACGCATTCACACATAAATTTTCCACCACTTGAAAATTCATGACCTTCCAACCCATCGTTCCCCTTATCTTGTCTCCTACTGCTTGCTTTCCTTTCAACTTCCATCCATCACACTCCTGTATCTCTTCTCTTGCTTTCATGGCTAAGACGAGTGATCACTAATGGCTACATGTTCATCCCTCCCTTGGGCTTTTCTCCTAATTTCATTGGTATCCTAGCACAATCCCTGGGTGGGGGGGGGGGGGTATTCCCAGAAGAGTTGGGTGGGGGTGTGCAGCCCACTTGCCAAAAACCTTACCCTATTTATGACCAAAATCTGCAAAATTCCCTACCCTATTTATGACATGACCAAATATTTGACACCTTATTTATGACCTGACCATTAAATGAAAACCCTGTTTCAGACCTGTGTTATAAGTTCCCTAGTTCAGACCAATATTAAATTACTGTAAACATAATTTGTGAAGGGCTTTTGTTAATTTTCTTTTCAATAATAATGAAAAAGTGGCTTCTTCTTCATATAAGTGGCTTCATATCAAGGCTAGAGTGCAAAAACCATACCCTATTGATGACCAAAATGGCCAAAATAGACTAGAATTGATACTCTATTTATGACCAAAACGGCTGAAAAACCATATCCTTTGAGGCCGCACATACACATACCTATATAACTCATATAAGGGAGTACCCCCCAACCCTCCCGGGACACAATCCTGCCATAACTAGGTACTATATTCACATGGTTTGTTACAACAAGGAACCCTTTCATTTAACACACCCAAGTCAATGGTATTAATGAGTTCCCCTGCTGATTCCAAAATGTGCCTTTTTCAGTATACTCTCTTCTTATTCAAATCAAAACAAACCTAAACTTAGTACACCAGGAACTAATATGTAATCTCCCTGGTATCCAGTGAACTCAGTGTAGTTAACATAAAGTTTTGACTTGATAATGATTTGTTTTGGGCAACTCAAATATTTTAGATTAAAAATTATCTGACCAACAAACAAACAAACAAATGAAATAAGCATCCTGCCACCAGGAAGTACCCCTTTTCCACTAAACGCTCTCCCCCTCCCTTACGCTGCTAATTCATTAAGCCTCCACACATGCACACATTGCGGACCTTTTTACCCAAAAAAACAGAAATCATTTAATATGGCTCAAAACTAATCAAAATCAGTTAAATAAAGCTAAAACACCCTAAGGAAGGTAAAAAAAAATTGCAAATATAAATTAAAAAATCCAAATTTGGAAAAAATGCCTGTCAAAATACAGTTGTTGTGGAAGCAGCAAGTACTCGGTAGTGGCAAAGTTTGGCAGATTTTACTATTCTTTTCGTGATCACCTGACCTGGTCCAAAACGTTATTGGTACTCACGCAATCTCTTCTCCCAGAGTGGGAAAGATAGCGTGACAAATTGAAAGATCGTTGTAACTGGGAATTACAAAGCGATTGTGAGTGTCATTCAAAACTCAAAAGAACAATCTAAAACAGTGACTGAGCTTGAAATTTCAAATGAATGGCGGACCATACTATGCAAATGGTCCTTCGACACAACATTTTGCTTTGAATCTCTTCATTTTACGTACGACGACGGTTCGAAAAGGCGATTGTTTATAATACAGAAATAGGAACGTGAACAAAAATACCTTAATAGAAGTATACAGCAAAGAGTAACTTGACTAAATGGTATCCTGTAGCGCCGTAGTTTGGATCAGTCGCCTTTGTAGTTCCCCACTTTCTCAGTGCATGGTCTCATCACGACCGTAAAAAGAGGAAGCGGTTGAAACTGTAAAGGTTCACGGGAACGCAGTTGCATAATTAGTGTAATAATTATGCTCAAAGCGGGGTAAGGATGTCACACAACGTTGCGTAGGAGATAAGCGCATCCACAAAAGCTCCATCAGCAAACAACATAAACGGTCATAAATACGAAAATACATAAGTTTGCCTTCAAAGCGAGTCACCCGAATTAAATTCCTAAATTCGCGCCTTACATTCATTGTTGTTGTTGTCCCTTAGAAGAGAAAATGAGAGCTATGAACAATTCCTGGGACAATGCTACCATATTGTTACCTAGCCTGGAAACCCTACAATCGTAATTGACCCTTAATTGTAACAGACTGCGAGCAGTCTCTCTTTTGCTCGAAAATCCGTGAGGATCAACGCAAAACAAGTGAACGTGCGAGCGTGACACTGCGAGCGTGACCTACGCACACTCATGTTGTTTTGCGTCCTTTCTTACGTTGTTCCCTACGGATTTTCGAGTAAAGGAGAGACTACTCGCATGCAGTCTATAATTGTAATAACTGCTGGCGATAAATTTTTTTCAAAGGATGTGAATGAGTTCCTTCGAAGCAGTATATTCTGGCAACTGTTAATTATAAATTATGTGCCATCTTCAACTCAGTTGTCACTTCCCTAACCGGGGCAGCCGTAAAATAAGGAATCCGGAATTATAGAAATTGAGAATAACGACAGAAAAAAATTCCCTTAAGCAGTGTCCAGTAACTAAATATAGGGGGTAAGGTAAAGTCTGCATACAAGCCAAGTGGCCCATCAGGCCGGAGTTTATCCCAGTTTCTGTTGCATGAAGCGACTAGGAGTATTTGTACTCCCCCCTGGATGGGATGCTGGTCCATCGCAGGGTTACCCCCATCATTATGTTTGCCGGTACTCATTTATGCCTGGGTGGAGAGAGGCACTGTGAGAGTAACTAAAATATAGGGGGGGGGGGGATATTATTGTTGTTGTTGTTAATTTCCATTGCTTTACTACAACCACAAACTGTAACTGTAAAACATAACTAGTTTTGAACAACCCCCTAGCTATTAGGTGGATGACGGTATTGATTGGGTAAATCACTATCCAGTCAGGGTTAGTGATTTTTTGGGTGGATCCATCCTTTGATGACCTTTGATCAACCTGGCTCCTACAAGAGCGCGGTCCTTGCCAAGGTCACATCGCCCAGAGAAGACTGGTGAGTAGCATAAAAGTCTC